>NW_027263231.1:0-102511 GCF_902827115.2 Pseudochaenichthys georgianus
GGCTGATAGCTCATATATGGGATTTCAAAGGTCTTTTATTTTGAAACTCCACATCAGAATGTCCTGATTTTTTCTGGGTGAGTAGATGGGCTGTCCTTCTATCACCCTGCAGTGAGATGAGTCTTGCATCAGGGAGAGATTTCGTTTTATTCTTATCTAAACACAGGGCTGATAGCTCATATATGAGACTTTTATTTTGAAACTCCTTACATTTTACATTTACTCGTGGTAGTTATACGTAGTTTGTTTTAAATAATTATTGATCACATTATATAGTACATATTTCTTAATTTAATATGTTTGGTTTGTTTTTATAGGTGCTTTTGTTATTGACCGAGTAAGAGCTGGGATGTTACCGTAATGCTTCTAATATTCGCGCACCCCAATATCACGTGCGGGCTGGCTTGACTGTGTTTTCCCAAGTGGAGGCTGGCTTGACCGCAGTGGCCAGAGTGAAGGAGCAACGCCACACACTTACTCTGATGTTTCCACCCTAGCCCGCAATATACGGGCTGGCGGGGATATATCAGCTGTTGTGCGGGCAGTCATGGCAGCCCCCACCACGCAGGGACAGATTGTCTCAAGCGGGGGGGGGGGGGGGGGGGGGGGGCGATCATTTACCCACGCCCGGAGCGCAGGGCACTATGGGCCTGACCCGTGAGTGGTACAATCTGAATACAGTGGGACTCCCTCAGAAGGTGATAAACACTATTCAGAGTGCGAGAGCTTCCTCCACCAGGTCTCTTTAGACTGTAAGTGGAGGGTGTTTGAGGAGTGGTGCCTTCAAGAAGGACACATCTCTTTTCAATGTCCTGTCGGGGTGATTTTTATCATTTCTACAGGACTTGATCGAAAAACACAGAGCTTTCTCCACGATCAAGGTGTACCTGGCTGCTATTGCTGCATGCCATGTGGGCTTTGAGGGCAAGACGGCTAGCCAACATCCTTTGGTTTGCCGTTTTATGAAGGAAACTCGCAGGCTCCTCCCTGTCTCCAGGTCGCTGGTGCCCTTATGGGCAATAGTATGAAGCTGCAGCGTCGGAGACAGCAGTTACAGAACCGCAGTTACAGAACCGCACACACAGGTACCGCGTCACGATCGCACACACAGGTCCCGCGTCACGTGACGGAGCATCCACACACACAGGTCCCGCGTCATCCCGCTTGACGGCGGCACGTGACGGTGACGGAGCACGTGACGGCCAACGCACATGAAACATGAATGTTTATATATATATTCTGTTAATTTAGTTGAGAATTTCAAAAATATAGTCTTTTATATGTATATTAAACAACACTGTTAATTTAGTTTTGGGTATGTTTATAATTCTCGTTTCATTATTATTCAAAAGAAAATAACACTGTTAAACACTGTTCCTTCTACAGCAGGGGTGCCCAACCAGTCGATCGCGATCGACCGGTCGATCGCAGCGAGATTCCCAGTCGATCGCGAGATGTGTCTAAAAATAGAACAACAATATTCTGTTTTATCGTTAATGTCCTATAAAATAATCTTCCCGTGCCAGAATAATGCACTTGAACGCACCAAAGCTTTGTGATTGGCCGGCGTGACCCCATGTGTGGGGGCGTGGCTGTTGGGCAGTGGGCACTATTTCGCTGACGTTCTCCGTGTCAACAGGAGAGACAGTCTGCACACACACAAGACCGCAATTATGGCAGAAGCAAAAAAGCCGAAAATATATCATTTTCACTCCGAGTGGGAGGATGATAATTTTGTATCTATTCCAATTCAAAGTCCATCTGTCTCATCTGCAATGCGAGCGTGGCTTTATCGAAGAAGGGTAATTTAGGAACGGCATTTCAAAACAGTGCTCAAACGCTACGAGACGGAATTCCATCCTAATTCTGCCCTACGCTCCAAAAGGGGAGGGGCCTGAAAGGACGGCTAAATGCACAGCAGTCCATTTCCACCAGGCCCAACAACAAGAGCAAGGCTGCGACCATAGCATCTTATCGTGGCAGTCACGTTCTTGCGAAACACATGAAGTCTTTCAAAGACGGCGAAGTTGTGAAAGAAGCTTTCCTGGAGGCTGCCGACTCGCTTTTGGGGACAGTAAAAATAACAGAAGCATTTCAACAGGTTTTTGATCTAATAAAAACTCAAGTTAGATACCGTTATTAATCAGCTGTAAGTTTTAATTTGTTTGAACTTATTCATTATAATTATTGTACAAAATGGTATAAGAATGCAAACTTAAATTGATTATAGTCTATTATCAATTCAGGTTAAGAAACTAGTGTTACTTGCATCCTATTTTAAAAGGCATTTCTTTTTATACTCGACTAAAATACAACAAAAAAAGGGTTTGATTCTATTAATTTTGTCTTTTTTATTGCACTTTGGCAGCAGATTCCTGTGTAGCTTCAGATCTGAGTTGTCTTATTACTAGTAAGCCTCATTTATACTTTTGTAGCAACACTATTTTTATATAATGGCAAAGAAAGGGTTCAGTCTTTTCTTTTTTTCCTGTGTCATGTGGCAGCACTGTTCAATGTTTCTTGAAAACATTACCCACTGTAGTATGTGACGTGTGGATAAACTCCAACTCTGTATCAACAACACTGTTGTGTAACTTCAGTTAAATACTTGTATGTGTGTAGATTAGAAAGAGGTCAAATAAAGGATCTGCAGTATTTTATGGAGTATTAAAGGTCAGTTTTATACAAGTAGTGTGTATTTACCTGGCAGTCAGTAATGGCTACGCCTCTCTATTTGGACTGGTAGATCTCGGCAGACTGGCAACTTTAAAAGTAGCTCTCGGTTCAAAAAAGGTTGGGCACCCCTGTTCTACAGTATCATAATTCTCGTTTCATTATTATTCAAAAGAAAACAACACTGTTAAACACTGTTCCTTCTACAGTATCATAATTCTCGTTTCATTATTATTCAAAAGAAAACAACACTGTTAAACACTGTTCCTTCTACAGTATCATAATTCTCGTTTCATTATAATTATTAATAAATCAAAGGTGTCTTCGAAGAGGTGCTATATTACTGAAAAACAACTGTTAGTGTGTTGATGCACCAGTCTGCAAAAGATAAACAAGCAGTTTGACCGAGAGGCATTTCAGTTCAGAATACATTTTTATTTATTTTTATTGCGGGGTCTGCTGTTTCTTCACTGGGGGTGAGGCGGGGTCTGCTGTTCCCTCTCGAGGGAGATAACCTGTCGTGGCACTCTGAATATTGGCTGAAGGGTTCCCTCCAGCAAGCTTCTGGCCTCCAGAGTCCAGAAGGCATGCCTTTGAAACAATAAGAACAAGACGTCATCTAAAGTATTGCATAGGGAAAGGCTAAGGCATTGGTGCACAATTGATATGCATTAATAATCTCAACAATAACTGACTAAAACACCTCATGCAATATTACAAAACATGTCAAAATGATGACACTGTCTGATAAACGGTAAACAGGCAGTCAGCACAGTAAAGATTATCCATCCATCCATCTTCTCCCGCTTATCCGTGGTCGGGTCGCGGGGGTAGCAGTTCCAGCAGAGAGCCCCAAACTTTCTTTTCCCTGGCGACATCAACCAGCTCTGACTGGGGGATCCCAAGGCGCTCCCAGGCCAGCGAAGAGATATAATCCCTCCACCTGGTCCTAGGTCTACCCCTTGGTCTCTTCCCAGCTGGACGTGCCTGGAACACCTCCCTAGGGAGGCGCCCAGGTGGCATCCTAACTAGGTGCCCGAACCACCTCAACTGGCTTCTTTCGACGCGAAGGAGGAGCGGCTCAACTCCGAGTCCCTCCCTGATGACCGAACTTCTCACCTTATCTCTAAGGGAGACACCAGCCACCCGGCGGAGGAAACCCATCTCGGCCGCTTGTATCCGCGATCTCGTTCTTTCGGTCATGACCCATCCTTCATGACCATAGGTGAGGGTAGGAACGAAAATGGCCCGGTAGACAGAGAGCTTTGCCTTCTGGCTCAGCTCCCTTTTCGTCACAACGGTGCAGGTAAAGCGACTGCAATACCGCTCCCGCTGCTCCGATTCTCCGGCCCATCTCACGCTCCATTGTTCCCTCACTCGAGAACAAGACCCCGAGATACTTGAACTCCTTCACTTGGGGTAAGGACTCATTCCCTACTTGGAGTGGACAGTCCATCGGTTTCCTGCTGAGAACCATGGCCTCAGATTTGGAGGTGCTGATCCTCATCCCAGCCGCTTCACACTCGGTTGCGAACCGATCCAGTGAGTGCTGAAGGTCGCAGACCGATGAAGCCATCAGAACCACATCTTCTGCAAAAAGCAGTGGTGCAATCCTTAGTCCACCGAACTGCAGACCCCCCCCCCCACGACTACGCCTCGAAATCCGATCCATGTATATTACAAACAGGATTGGTGACAAAGCGCAGCCCTGGCGGAGGCCAACCCTCACCGGAAATGGGTCCGACTTACTGCCGAGGACCCGGACACAGCTCTCGCTTTGGGAGTACAGAGATTGGATGGCCCTGAGTAGAGACCCCCTCACCCCATACTCCCGCAGCACCTCCCACAGTAACTCCCTGGGAACCCGGTCATACGCCTTCTCCAAGTCTACAAAACACATGTAGACCGGATAAGCGTACTCCCAGGCCCCCTCCAGGATCCTTGCGAGAGTAAAAAGCTGATCCGTCGTTCCACGACCAGGACGAAATCCGCATTGTTCCTCCTCAATCTGAGGTTCGACAATCGGCCTGACCCTCCTTTCGAGTACCTTGGAGTAAACTTTCCCGGGGAGGCTGAGTAGTGTGATGCCTCTGTAATTGGCACACACCCTCTGATCCCCCTTTTTGAAAAGGGGGACCACCACCCCGGTCTGCCACTCCTTCGGTACTGTTTCCGACTTCCACGCAACGTTGATGAGACGTGTCAACCATGACAGTCCCTCAACACCCAGAGCCTTCAGCATTTCCGGGCGGATCTCATCCACCCCTGGGGCTTTGCCACTGTGGAGTTGTTTGACGACCTCAGTGACCTCCCCCCGGGAGATTGGTGTCGATCCCCCGTCATACTCCAGCTCTGCCTCTAACATAGAGGGCGGAGTTGTCGGGTTCAGGAGTTCCTCAAAGTGTTCCTTCCAACGTCCCAACACTCCATCAGTTGAGGTCAACAACGTCCCATCCTTACTGTACACAGCTTGGATGGTTCCCTGCTTCCCCCTCCTGAGGTGTCGGACAGTTTTCCAGAACAACTTTGGTGCCGCCCGAAAGTCCTTCTCCATGTCTTCTCCGAACTTCTCCCACACCCGCTGCTTTGCCTCGGCCACGGATGAGGCTGCTGCCCTTCGGGCCTGTCGGTACCTTGCAACTGCCTCGGGAGTCCCCCGGGATAACAAATCCCTGAAGGCCTCCTTCTTCAGTCGGACGGCTTCCCTGACCACCGGTGTCCACCACGAGGTTCGAGGGTTCCCGCCCCTTGAGGCACCTAGGACCTTGAGACCACAGCTCCCCACCGCGGCTTCGGCAATAGAGGCTTTGAACACCGACCACTCTGGTTCAATGTCCCCAACCTCCACAGGAATGCCCGAAAAGCTCCGCCGGAGGTGTGAGTTGAAGGCCTCCTGAACTTGGGCCTCCTCCAGACGTTCCCAGTTCACCCGAACTACACGTTTGGGCTTACCAGGTCTATCCAGAGGCTTCCCCCGCCACTCGACCCAACTCACCACCAGATGGTGATCAGTTGACAACTCCGCCCCTCTCTTTACCCGAGTGTCCAAAACATACAGCCTCAGGTCCGATGATACGATAACGAAATCGATCATGGACCTTCTGCCTAGGGTGCTCTGGTACCACGTACACTTATGAGCATCCTTATGTTCGAACATGGTGTTTGTTATGGCCAATCCATGACTAGCACAGAAGTCCAGTAACAAACCACCACTCCGGTTCAGATCAGGGGGGCCGTTCCTCCCAATCACGCCCCTCTAAGTGTCTCCATCATTGCCCACATGTGCGTTGAAGTCTCCCAGCAAGACTAAGGAGTCCCCTTCAGGAGCCCCATACAGGACTCTTTCCAGGGTCTCCAAGAAGGCCGAATACTCTGTCAGCACAGTAAAGATTATTACAATGAATTCAAATTGTAATACAATGACTATTAAAGAAGCATTTACACTGAAGACAGAACTTAGGCTACTGCTGATTTAATGTAGTGGACATATTGACATGCTTTTGTCATCCGTTGAAGTTTAATTAATTAGCTGACTATAATTAATCATTAGGGTTGGGAAGTTTACTTTTTTTTAAATGTAGTAGGTTACAGATGAGTAATTACCCTGTTAAAAATGTAATAAGTAATGTAACTTGACTATGTAACTATTTGTATTGAAATTCTAATGTTAATTATGGTTATTTTATGTTTTTTGTGAGTCACTTTGGATAAAAGTCTCTGTCAAATAACATAACCATAACATAGTTTCATTAAACAAATAAACAAAATGGTTAACAGTTGGTTTTGCAGCGAGTCATCATAGGCTAACAGATTACATTTAGCACTTGTTGCTTGTATGGCTGTTCAATACAACAGAATAGTTGTTAACTTTAAAAAAAAAAACATGATTCACATTACTCACACTCTTACTGTAATTAGTGATTCAATTACTCAACTATGACACCTAGTTGGGCTTGCCAAAATCACGCTAGTTTCATTAAACAAATGATCAAATATGCTAACGAAGCTAATGCTTTTGGTAATGCTTTTGCCGAAAGCTATAGCTAACGAATAGTTGTTTTAGAGACTTTAATACGGTTAGAAGCTATCATAAGCAAACAGATGTTTGTTTGTATTGCCTTAACACTATCATAGTTCATGTTAGCTAATCACACTTAATTTCAAGACACCGGTATTGTTATTAATGTTAAACAAATAAAACTGTAAAAGCACTTCACATTACTCACATTCTCTGCGTTGACGTTCACATTCATGTGAACGTGCTCCGTCACGTGCCGCCGTGACGCGGGACCTGTGTGTGCGGTTCTACAAGTGCGGTTCCACAAGTGCTGTCTCTGACGCTGCAGCTTCATGCTACTCCTTATGGGACCTGGCAGTGGTATTAAATGGGCTTAAAATGACCCCATTTGAACCCATGGAAGGAGCTGACATGAAACATCTGTGACTCAAGACAGTGCTGTTACTGGCCCTGGCATCCGCTAAACGGGTCAGAGATATCCATGCACTGTCTGTACATCCCTCATGCACTCAGTTCGCCCCAGGGCAAACGAGAGTGTTGTTGAAACCCAACCCTGCCTTTACACCAAAGTTGGTTAGTTCGTGTACCCCGATTGACATTGAGGCATTTCCTCCGCAGCTGGTTTCCTCCGGGGAGCAGCAGCAGGATCTATTGTGTCCAGTCCGGGCTTTACACACATATATGGACAGATCAAAAGAGCTTCGTCTTAATGACCAACTCTTCGTGTCCTGGGCTAAACCTCACAAGGGTAAGCCTATTACTAAGCAACGACTATCCCACTGGATCGTGGAGGCGATTGCTTTGGCCTATACGAGTCAGAATCTGCAAGCACCTTCGGGTCTGCGGGCTCACTCGACTCGGGGCCTGGCTACATCCTGGGCTTTGTTCAAGGGTGTTTCCATCCAAGACATCTGTGCAGCGACAAGCTGGTCTTCGCCGCTCACTTTTGTCCGCTTTTACAGGCTAGACCTCTCCGCTCCAAGCGTGGCCCGAGCAGTGCTGGGCACCTTGTTGAGTCGGGACTCCACCTGTTAAATTCTGGTTGATCGGTGATCTTCGAGATAAGCTCGTCTGGCAATACGGGAGCTACAATATCCCATAGTGAGACATCGAACGGAGTGTTATGAATGAGAACTATAGGTTACTTACGTAACCCCAGTATTCAGAGTAACATGAAGTGAGATGTCTCACCAGACGGCCCTCCTTGCTATGGTGAAGCGAGAAGAGGTGCTTATTTTGAATGACGCATGCGTCGTGGCGCAGGCTACTTATAGGGGGTGATTTCCCCTGACGTTGACGTCAAGATCACCAGCCAATCAGGATTGGCGTAATGAGATTGATGCTTCTGTTTGCTCCGCGATGAGGCGCATCCCATAGTGAGACATCTCACTTCATGTTACTCTGAGGACTGGGGTTACGTAAGTAACCTATAGTTATTCGTACTTTACGAGTATTTTCAGTTTATGTTACTTTGTAGCACACTTCTAATCGACTACATTTTGGATGCCAATATTTTACTTTTGACTTACTCCACATAATGTATCTAAACATTAAACTTTTTAAAGCAGGACTCTTACTTCTGTATCTTACTATTTAGCAATGTTATTTTAAAAAAAGTAAAGAATCTGAGTCGAGTATACTTCTTCCACCACTGCTCAATAGTACAGCGACCAATCATTTGGCTGCAGGCCATGAGCATTTGGAGCTCTGCAGTTCATCACTTTACCTTTACAAGGCACTTCAAAACAAAAGAGCAAGTCAATAACCTCGGCTGATTTAGTTTACTTATTCATAATATTTAGATTTTCTTCCTGCTGGTGTACTGTCCCTTTGCTGCTGTAGCACCGCCATTGTCCCTACTGTGTCACTTATGAAGTATGATCTTATGTTGAGTTGTTTTTTGTACTAACTGTATAGCCCCAGTCTAGCTCTGTGTATAATACATGCTTCACAAATAAAGAAGCCTTTACCTTTTTACAATTTATATTGTATTCATTTGATATTTTACTCCTTTATTTAAAATGTGCACTATTTTATGTCTTATATTCCCTTTTTGTATTTGCATTTTCTATTATATAAGTATTTTTTTTAAAGATTGTTAAGAATGCTTCTATATATTTCTTGTGAATTCATAACGAAGACAAAAAGCCATGTCTTTGATGCAATTGTGTCAATGAATTACAGAGCCCCCCCCCCCATAAACACTGTGTCAAAGTTCCCACAGCAAAATGAAATGCATTTCCATGAAGATGAGTCCGTGTGACCCTTGCACAGTAAAACCCACAACATGCTGATGATACTGAATCCCTTACAAACAGGAAACATTTATAAAGGATTTCTGATCAGGTGTAACAGCTGTGTGTGTTAGATTTATGTCACACCTAAACGCACCAAATCTTAAACACACAAAGCCACAGACAGTACTATTTATACTGTAGGGATGTGTAGGGGTCACAGCTTTTTTAGTCCTGAGATGACTGTCTAGACCAGGGGTGGGGAACCACCGGCCCCCGGGCCGTATACGGCCCGCGAGAGCATTTGGTGTGGCCCTCGAGGTAATTTATAAACACACGCAAAAAAGAAAAAAATTAAAGAAATCTAGACCGCAAAATAATTAAACAAGCGAGTGCCTGTTTTTCCTGACAATGGTCAGGGTCCTTGAACACAACACGAGCCTAACGTGTCATCACGTGGTACATGTCTCGTCTGACAGGGGTGTAGTTCTGACGGAGAGCACCAGAACGCCGCTCCGGGACTTTAACAATGGCAGTACCCATAAGGAGCCGTACACATGCTGCAGTTCCTGCCTGTCTGTGTCTTAGCTGAAAGCCCAGTGGCGATCTGTTCATCTGTCATACTGAGCATACAGTCAATAACTTTGTTGTTATTAGCATCTGGTTAGCTGGCTATGCTAACGAATATAAGAAGCTTGTTCTCCAACCAGTGAGGTAAACGCACATCTTTATATGATCATTATAGTTATAAAAAAATAAGAGAATAAAGTAAACAGGTATAAAATACAATATGACAGTAAACAAAAGTTCTTATTAATAAACAAGAATACAGTTTGAAAGGAGAGTGATTTGTAAAATATCCATAAAGAAAAAGTAAATCTGCTTAGTTCTGTTTCATCTGGGTGTTGAGAGATGTTTCCATAGATCTCTTCATTTTGCTCTCAAAGTGCACCAGATTGATGCTTTCAACTTCAATTTTTAAGAAAAAATCTTCCCGGGGGAGAACAGGAGGTTAGCCCCCCCCCCTTAAATCATGTCCACATGGATAGGAAACTAAATACATTTGTAAACATCTTGTGTCCATATCTTTCTGTTTGGTGGTCATGCCACAACCGTGCACGTGCATGCATACACGAGTCATGGCAAGATATCTGGATTAAGAGGTTGCTTTTTCTTTGCACAGCATGAAAGAATGGCCAAATGAATGGGCTGTGATTTTTAAGCAGAGGTCAATAATTTGTACGGCCCTCGGAGGATGTTGAAAAAATTGAAATGGCCCTTGAGAGGAAAAAGGTTCCCACCCCTGGTCTAGACTATCAACGGTCGAGTGAAGGCAGAGGTGTCTTAATACTTTTTAGTCAGGGAATAAAGTTCAGTGAACACTTGAAAACAAGTTCAAATTGAAAAGTACATCTGTTAGGGCAACACACTCTCACTCCCTAAGCGTCCAATAGCGACGTTTGGTCAGTGTCCGTGGCGTCCAATTGTGACGCTCCTAGGCTCCTTCAGCGTCATAAAGGGACGCAAATAGCTTTCAACTGATTGCAATGTATTCCCATCTGCGTCGGGATTTGACGCTCACATTACCTTTAAGGTAAGGTGAGCATCCATTCCCAGGAGTAAAGGATGGCAGAAGGCACTACACTACCCAGAATCCCCAGCTATCGTTTGGACTACACCATGTGCTCTGTTTGACAAACGCCGTGATAGTCCTCAAGCTCTGTGATTGGAGAGTGTGCTCCGAGGGTTAAGCCGATTCTCGAACAGCACTTGAAATGGGATGGAACCACGGCAGACTGTCCAAAACTGGATTTGAACGGGTCCACCGCGTGATAACATTACATTACATTAATTGATAAGCCTGAAACATGCACTTGTCAAGGTTCAGAGGCACATTTTGCAAATATGGCAGTAGCCATCGATCAGCTTAAGATAAGATATACTTTATTGATCCCAAGTTGGAATATTTGCGTTACATCAGCATGTGTAGCAGTTAAATATGCAGTTGTGTTTATTTGAAAATCATTTTGTATAATCACACAAATTCTGTGTTTTATATTCAACAATTCTGTGTTCTTTATTTATTGATTGTTCAATACCTGACAAGGCCGGAGATGAAATATCTACATACATCTTATAAGAGTATAATACATTACGTATAATATCAGTTAAAATAAGTGCTTCAACATAGTTAACATTGCTGGAGGTATGCACACATATTGATAGATGTCTTGTAATGCACTATTGAGGAACCTGCAACCCAAGGTTTTCATTCAGTGCAGAACTACACCACAGTTGTGTAGGCCTATATGATATGTCAATAAACCTTAGAAAATCTTGAAATCTTGAAAGGGATGTGCAAAATAGTCATTACATACAGTCTTTAATGAACTATTAGTAGGGGATCGTATTAATATCTAATAATAAAAATAATTAAATTCAATAACATGCTTTAACCACCAGGTGTCCCTTTATATCAGCTGTGCACCTTTATGGTGTAAATACAGCCTATCTACCAATTGGATCAAATATAAAAGTGAGCCGAATTAGTGTTGATACTGCAAGGAGACGTATTGTGTGAAAAGAAATGTAAGATGTTGTTTAATGGCTGATATATTTATGATCCACGTCACGTTTTCAGTTCCTCATGTTTGTCTTCTCATCAGGGCTCTATAAATACAGAACTACGGCAGATATGTAATATGTAATGCAGCCGAACCGTGTATTACAATGCCGTTATGTGATGACGTTCAAAGAGAAAAACAAGCACACTCGGAATAAGGTATTATTATTATTTTCTAAAAATATTTTCGGTCTGTTTACGGTATTTGTTAATAACGATGTGCTGTGAGATGTGAGACTGGAATTGCACAGGGGGAAAATAATGTAGGCTATCTTTAGATGCGGATTTTGTTAAACTAATATGTTTAGGCTGTGGACCAACACTATACATTGACGGGGAAGGGGGTAGCAATAAAGATAACACCATTAAACAGTTACACAACATAACAGAAATAATATCGATAGCAGCGTCCCTAGCAACCACCTTGGTTACAATGAAAACGTCGCGATTTCCTGAAGTAATCTTCGTAATAACTAGCAAACTAAAGATCATGTACATCCACTGCACACATAATCTGAAATAACAACTCATATTTCTCGCATCAAATGACATCAAAACGCATTTTAATGGCCAAACTAACTTTAAAATAGGCATTTTCTACCGAGAATAAAACGAATTTCGGCCATGTTTTCTTTTTCTGCAGGGAGAAATTTGAAGATCACGTGACATAGGCCAGCCATGGAATGAATGGTGAAAAAAACGGGGTTTGTCAAACAGAGCACATGGTGTAGTCCAAATGATAGCTGGGGATTCTGGGTAGTGTAGTGTCTTCTGCCATCCTTTACTCAGAACAAATATTTGTTTCTCCGAATCGAAGGGGAAAAATACAAAAGCATTGCACACAATTTAAACCAATCAATGTTGTGTAATTAACAAGGATAATCTGGTGTTTTTTAGTCGATGAGTAGTGCAGATATCACTGTAAAATCAATCGACAGTAAGAGGAATACCTACTTCCGGGTGTACAATTCTCCGTTATCCAATGGGAATGGACGCTCACATTGCCTTTAAGGGCAGCCGGCATAAACGAATGCCGTGCTTCCATGAGCGTCAAATCCCGACGCAGATGGGAATACATTGCAATCAGTTGAAAGCTATTTGCGTCCCTTTATGACGCTGAAGGAGCCTAGGAGCGTCACAATTGGACGCCACGGACACTGACCAAACGTCGCTATTGGACGCTTAGGGAGTGAGAGTGTGTTGGTTAGGGACATTTCTTTAGAACACATTGCTGTGCATTTTCAAATATTAAATCTCCACTCCAGAAATACTTAACTCCATGTTGATCAAATATTTCATCACTATATTTGAAACACATGACGTCCACATATATACAGATGATACTACTTTATACTATTAGATAATTAGGTAAATGATGAAATAATACAAAATAGTTAAAGCACATTACTGTTTTTTTCCCCACCAAACAATCACTTTCACAGGTGAAACTTTTCCACCTTCTCTGCTCTGCTGTGCTGCTGTAGCTGAGGCCTGGTTCCACCTGCTCTGCTCTGTTGTGCTGCTGTGGCTGAGGCCTGGTTCCACCTGCTCTGCTCTGCTGTGCTGCTGTCGCTGAGGCCTGAATCCACCTTCTCTGCTCTGCTGTGCTGCTGTAGCTGAGGCCTGGTTCCACCTTCTCTGCTCTGTTGTGCTGCTGTAGCTGAGGCCTGGTTCCACCTGCTCTGCTCTGCTCTGCTGTGCTGCTGTAGCTGAGGCCTGGTTCCACCTTCTCTGCTCTGTTGTGCTGCTGTAGCTGAGGCCTGGTTCCACCTGCTCTGCTCTGCTGTGCTGCTGTAGCTGAGGCCTGGTTCCACCTTCTCTGCTCTGCTGTGCTGCTGTAGCTGAGGCCTGGTTCCACCTGCTCTGCTCTGCTGTGCTGCTGTAGCTGAGGCCTGGTTCCACCTTGCTCCGGGAACAGCGTGGATACTGTTGTGCTGGACTGGGAGAATGGTGGGTGTCGTGTTTCTGCTGTGCCTTTTCTTGGCTGTGCTGGACAAGGAGAAGATCGCTAGTCGTCCTGAAAAATCTACTGGATTCGGGTATGTTCTGCCGCCCGCAGTGGACATCCCCTGTACAGTTTCGGAGGTGTTGCACAAACAATTGCTGGTTGCACTGTCGCGGACATTCATTTCGGAAAATGTTTGTCTTTCTCACATGCCTGCCACGATGGTCCTTCAGAATTGTTTTTTAAACTCTAATCTCACTTTTGCGAAGTTTGCTGGTGACTCTAGAACAGCTGACAATGTATGTGTGTTGATTAAGAGGAAAAGGTGCTTGGTATTTTTATTGTTGTTACTATCAGGAAATGTACAGCCAAATCCAGGTCCACCTAGCAGTATTAGTCAAATAGCTACTCCTGCTGATCTTATATCTAGATCTGGGCTAGGTTTAATTCATTTAAATGTGCGTAGTCTGTTACCTAAATTAGATTTTGTCCGTATTTGGGCGAGTTCGACTGATGCTGATGTCATTGTCTTATCAGAAACGTGGCTAGATAAATCCATTTTGGCCTCTGACATTTACATAAATGGTTACAGTGTATATCGTACTGACCGGGCTAAAAAAGGTGGTGGCGTTGCCATTTATGTGAAAAATAAGTTTTGTGTAACTAATATGGTTTCCAAATCTGTTAGTAAACAGCTCGAATTTTTAGCCGTGAATATTGAGGTAACAAAGGGTTAACAGGTCATGGTGGTGGGCTGCTACAGGGCCCCTTCAGCTGTCAAGGACTCTTTATCGTCATTGGCAAAACTGTTATCACAACTTTCCTACAAGGAAATAGTGCTGCTTGGTGATTTTAATTGGGACTGGTTAACTTCTGTGTCAGAGGATTTTAAAAACCTGTGTACCTCTTTGAATTTTACCCAGATTATAGACAGTCCTACTCGCCCAAATATTAAGTCCCCAAATAAATCCTCCTTAATTGATCTAATTTTAACAAATGTTCCACATAAATACTCATCTGTGGGAGTATTTGCTAATGATGTGAGTGACCACTGTGTTGTAGCCACAATTAGGGACACTAAGGTCCAAAAGGTTAAACCACGTATCATCACAAAGAGAGACACAAAACACTTGGAGCAGGGTTTTTTACATGATCTGTTTGATTTTGATTGGGGTAAAATCAATCTGTGTGCTGATGTAGAAACTGCATGGTCTTATTTTTATCTTGGTTTTATGAAAATTATAGATAGACATGCACCTCTGCGTACATTTAGAGTGAAGGGACGAAACAATCCCTGGTTTTCTGCTAAGCTGTCCAGTCTACTTCATGAGAGAAATAATGCTTGGGCTAAGGCTAGGAAATCAGGCTCAGAGGTAGAATGGCTACGTTTTAGGCAGCTAAGAAATAGCTTCACATCTCAAATAAAAAGTGCTAAATCAAAGTACCATTTGTCAGTTACCACAGAAAACCTGAATAATCCTAGGAAATTTTGGAAAGCCATAAAATCGATTTCCACTGGTGATATCCCAAATGAGCTACCTCCGTGCCTTACCACAGCACCTGGCACTGTATCAGACAGGGCTACTATGCTAAATTGCTTTAATAAGCATTTTGTGTCTTGTGGCTCTATGTTTGATTCTGTCACTGACTGTACTTCTGCTTCTGTGAACGCTCCAATCCTTGACTCTGAACAATGTGGTCTGGAGTTTTACTCCTTTAACTATTGGTATTGTTCATGAAGCATTATCCAAGTTAGATCCTAGGAAACCGGCTGGCCCGGACAACTTAGAACCTTTCTTTTTAAAGATAGCTGCAGATTGTATTGCTCCACCTCTTACTTCTCTTTGTAACCTCTCCCTCAGCACAAATGCCATTCCAAAAGTATGGAAGTCTGCTTATGTCTTGCCTTTACTGAAAGGAGGGGAGGCAACTATTTTAAATAACTATAGGCCAATCTCTAAATTGTCAATTCTGGCTAAGGTGCTCGAACGACTTGTGAGTGAACAAGTAAAGGAGTTTTTATCTATATATGATATCCTGTCTAAACATCAGTCAGGATTCAGAAAGAAACACAGCACCATCACTGCGACAATGAAAGTGGTAAATGACATTACTAGTATTTTAGATAATAAGCAGAGTTGTGCAGCTCTGTTTATTGACCTTTCCAAAGCGTTTGACACCGTTGATCATCGCATCTTAAAGCAGAGGCTACTCAGTATTGGCATATCCAGCCTTGCAGTGGGGTGGTTTGTGAACTACCTCTCTGAAAGGTCCCAATGTGTTCATTTTGATGGACTATCTTCTGAGTGGTTAAACATTTCTAATGGTGTACCACAAGGTTCTGTTTTAGGGCCACTTTTATTCTCCATATATATTAACAGCGTAGGTGATAATGTGGATGAAGCTACTTTACATTTTTATGCGGATGATACTGTCATGTATTGTGCAGGTCCCACCATTAAGGAGGCTGTTGTTAAATTACAGGCTGTTTTTAACACTATTCAGACTCAGCTCTCTGAATTAAAGCTTCTTTTAAACGTGGATAAAACCAAGGTAATGCTCTTTTCAAAAGCAAAAAAGACACCAGAGCCTGTTTTAGATATTGTAACTACGCAAGGAACAACACTTGAAGTTGTTGCCCGTTACAAATACCTTGGTATCTGGCTTGATGATTGTCTCACTTTTAAACTTCATGTCAATAACCTGCTAAAAAAGCTGAGGGTTAGGCTAGGTTTCTTCTACAGGAACAAGTCCTGTTTCTCGCTTGAGGCCAGGAAAAGGCTAGTCACTGTGACCGCCTTTTTACCTGTGCTGGACTATGGGGATATGATGTCTGGTCTTCAACCGTCCTAAATGTTCCCACACCACGCCGCTCCTCCGCTCCCTTCACTGGCTTCAGGTAACTGCTAGAATTCACTTCAAGACACTGGTACTTACGTACCATGCTGCGAATGGATCTGGCCCTTCCTACATCCAGGACATGGTTAAACCGTACACCCCAGCGCTTGCTCTACGCTCTGCATCAGCCAAATGACTCGCTGCACCCTCGCTGCGAAGGGGACCCAAGTTCCCATCAGCAAAAACACGTGGGTTTGCTATCCTGGCTCCAAAATGGTGGAATGAGCTCCCCATTGACATCAGGACGGCAGAAAGCTTACACACCTTCTGGCGCAGACTGAAAACTCATCTCTTTCGACTCCACTTCGAGCGATAGAATTACTAACAAAGAACTGCTAACAGAGCACTTATATACTAATAAAGGACTGGCTTATCTATAGCCAGTTGAGTAGCACTTGAAATACTTGGCTCTATGAAACCTGATGTACTTTATGATTCTGTTTTCTTCAAGGTTGTGTCTTCCTGGTCGAATGTACTTATTGTAAGTCGCTTTGGATAAAAGCGTCAGCTAAATGCAATGTAATGTAATATAAAACTGTTCTAACCAAGGCTCAGTCTTCTGTGCAGCGGGGTGGGGTTCCACTCTGACCCGTGGTCCTTTGCCACATGTCATCCTGTTTCTGTCCCCCATGCCTGATCTTTGGCTATACCTTTAAAGATAACAAGAAGAAGAACAACAACAAGGCCTATGATTGGCCTTATCGCAAATCATACAGTTACAGCCAGCTGTGAAGACACATTAGCGTTGAAGACGGCGAGGTGAGCCTGACAGGTTAGGGGTGTCAAAATCCTTTTAGTCCAGGGGCCACATACAGCCAAATATGATCTCAAGTGGGCCAGACCAGTAAAATCATAGCATAATAACCTATAAATAACGACAACATGCAAAAAAGTACATTCTGAAAATTCTCACATTCAATTAACAAACTTTTTACAAATTGAATTATTTGACATTAATTTCCACATAATGTGTAGTCATCCTGAAACACCACCATATACTAAAGTGGGAGCTATACATGAAAAAGGTGAAGTTATCCCCCTGCCTTGTAAATGTGTAAAACCAGTACAAAATACATTAGATTTGTTAAAATTGCGGTTCATATATTCTCTGTAACTTTTACACTTTGCAAAGTCATCCCGCGTCAGTATTGGAGCCTCTGACCAGCCAGTTTTGAGTTGTGATACGTAACAACTTGGGAAATCTGGAGCAGCTGGGTAATATGTAGTCAATGTGGCCTCACGTGTTATCTTCACCTGTGAGAGGTCAAGAAGAGTCCAGAAGGGTGATCCAGAACAGCCCAGACCCAGAGCCGGGGCAAGGCAAAGTCACAGAGCCACTTACCTAATGTTCACTAATGTCATATTTTTTATCCTAAAAAATGTCATATCTATAATGAATCATGAACAATTATAGAATGTTATAAAATACTAGTTATAAGCACTGATGAATATTCATAATGCTAGGCCCTCTACCGTTTGTTTACCAGGCCCACGTGGGTGGAGTGTGCAGTCAAGATGACGGTGCACTACACCTTTCCCCTACAAATTAGTGATGTGTCTGCTCTTTTAAGTGAACGACGAGAGCCAGCTCCCGCCCGCGAACGAGCCGATTTATTTATTTTTGTTAAGTAATACAAGACAGAATGATATGATGATCTCCATGCTACGGGTGCTCCGTGCATGGATGTTGCTGTTTTGAGCATTGAGCATATTTATTTTCACTATGTTATTTATTTATGATTATCCTTAGGCTCAGCAAAGATTTGATGTCAGCTGTTGCTGACTTTTTTTCTTTATTTAATACTGAAATAGAGCCCTGCTGATTTGTTAGGGCTTTTTCTTTAAATACAATTTTAAAATGTCGATACAGTAGCTGTGGCTGCTTTGTGTAGCATGGTTCTACAAGCAAGTCAGTGCATTCATGGGGTGGTATCAGAGAGTTACAAGCAGGGTTCATACACTTTTTCACCAATGATTTTCAATGACTTTTCCATGACTTCTCAATGACCTTTACCTCATTTTCCATGACCAAAACAAAATGAACACTGAAAATGTTTTATTTGAACATGGAACAGGAAAATAAGGTCTGCATATGAAACATGTAGTGCCTATCTAAAACAAATCAAATAGTAGGCTTACTAGCTTCTACATCAAAATCATCAGGTATGAAAAAGGTGACAAGGACCCGACCCCTGACCCCACGGGATATCGGCTTTAAAATGAGGAACAGAGGATGTTAGCAGTCAGAACAACTAAAGCAGCAGGTAATAATAACAGAAACGCCAAAGAGTCACATCTAATAGAAATATATAACAACATTTATTTTAATTGTGTAGCAGTCAGTTTATAATTTTGGCAGCACTGTTGAGCATTTTGAAAATGTATTGTCATGCCTCTGTGCAAGGCTTAGTCTTTCTATCTGTATAGCCAGTGGTGTAAAGTAACTAAGTTCATAAATTCAACAAGTACTATACGTGGGTACATTTTTTAGATACTTGTACTTTATTTAAGTATTTCAATGTTTTGCTACTTTGTACTTCTACTCCTCTACAGTTCAGAGGTACATGGTGTACTTCTACTCCTCTACAGTTCTGAGGTACATGGTGTACTTCTACTCCTCTACAGTTCTGAGGTACATGGTGTACTTCTACTCCACTACAGTTCAGAGGTACATGGTGTACTTTTCCTCCACGACATGTATTTAATACCTTTAGTTACTCTACAGATGTGGAGGAATGATGTGAAATCTAATCAAGTGTTAAATCAGACTTTAGTTCCACCTGGAGTAAATTCACAAGCTACCCTGCAGTATACAAAGTCATTCAAACTAGCTGCACCTTCACCAGCTCTGAGAACACTTTAATGATCAATCATTATAAAACATATCATATATATTATTCTGAAATGGACCAATCTGCACAACAACTGCTTTTACTGTCGCTACTTTCACTTCTACTTTTACTCAAGTACAACATCTGAGTACTTCTACTTTTACTCAAGTACAACATCTGAGTACTATACTTTTATTAAACTTAATAATTGTATAGTACTCAGATGTTGTACTTGAGTAAAAGTACTCAGATAAGTAAAAGTAGAAGTACTCAGATATTTTACTCGAGTAGAAGTACTCAGATCTTGTACTTTATTAGAAGTACTCAGATCTTGTACTTTTGTAGAAGTACTCAGATCTTCTACTAAATAGAAGTACCAGAGTGTTACTCTGTTACAGTAAAAGTCCTGCATTCAAAAGGTTACTCAAGTAAAATTAGAAAAGTATTATCATCAAAATATAGTTAAAGTACCAAAAGTAAAAGTAGCCATTGTGCAGATTGGTCCATTTCAGAATAATATATATGATGTGTTTTATAATAATTGATAATTAAAGTGTTCTCAAAGCTGGTAAAGGTGCAGCTAATTTGACAAATTAGATCAAAGTAAAGTACACATATCTCAAAATTGTACTTAAGTAGAGTACTTGAAGAAGTGTACTTAGTAACTTCCCACATCTGAAATCAGATATATGACTTCAAGTCATGTGATAATTTCTTAGTATTTGACCTCAGGAAATGCAAGGAATTCACAGTTTTGGCAACACGTTTTGGAGAAAGCAAATTGGAGGCTTAAAAAGAGACAGGGAGGTGCATCTTCATCATCTAGCATGCAAGAAGTGTACATAGAGGACAGTGAAGGAGACGCTGAGGAGGCCCACGCTTCGTGTGGGGTGAGTACCAAACGCTGTCTCCTGGTACTCATCTGAGTAACTCACTAAAAAAGTTATGTGCACCCCTGTGCACCCCTGTGCACCCCTGCGATCCCAACTCGTCTATTACCAGCGTTCAGGGAGCTCTATGCAAGTCAATGGGGACTCCCTGTTAGTTAGCCAAGGGATCCTGGTGTGTGAGGTGCTCCGCGGATTGATCCATTTGGGCCAATCCGGTCATTTGTTGTTGATCTGGGTGTTCACACGTCACAGAACCCAGGAAGCAAACAATGGAAAAAGAGAAATCTCCAACGGGGCGTTCTGGGGCATGGTCTTTTCTGTGTTAGAGTTTTACTCAACACATCCTTACTTTCAGGTCGGCCTATGTTGACGTTATGTCAAGTCCCCTGTGTCGGCTTTTTCCAACGCAAGGGGGGGGCCCTTAGCGTACATTTTCAACTTTCCGGGATGTCCATAGGCTTCTATACTGTATAGCTCCCTAAACGTATGTTGTAGACGAATTGAGATTGCGATCGAATGCTACCCGCAGATCCATTCTCACAGCGTTTATCAACCTTTTTCTTACTCAATATCAAGCCACACTTATTGTTTTTACTTCTTTATTTTAATTGAATAATGTAGGACTTTTGTTGCCGTCAGTTCTGCGGCGGGATTTGACGCTCATAGAAGCACGGCATTAGTTTGTGTCGACTGCCCTTAAAGGCAATGTGAGCGTCCATTCTCATTGGATAACGGAGAATAGTACACCCGGAAGTAAGTATTCCCCTTACTGTCGATTGATTTTACAGTGATACCTGCACTACTAATCGACTAAAAAACACTAGATTATCCTTGTTAATTACACAACATTGATTGGTTTAAATTGTGTGCAATGCTTTTGTATTTTTCCCCTTCGATTCGGAGAAACAAATATTTTTTCGGAGTAAGGATGGCAGAAGACACTACACTACCCAGAATCCCCAGCTATCGTTTGGACTACACCATGTGCTCTGTTTGACAAACCCCGTGATAGTCCTCAAGCTCTGTGATTGGAGAGTGTGCTCCGAGGGTTACGCCGAGCCTCGAACAGCACTTGATATGGGATGGAACCACGGCAGACTGTCCAAACTGGATTTGAACGGGTCCACCGTGTCCCCCCCTCCACCACACGAGATAGGAAACACTCACATTTAAAACATATAATTAATAAATGGGTGAAAATTGCTTGTGCCCATAATGGGCAGCATTAATATGTATTAACACATGCCAGCTAAGGTCAGAAGAGCTTTATTTAACAGCTGGTCTTATGTTTGTGACCCCTGTTGTTGATTGATAAGCCTGAAACATGCACTTGTCAAGGTTCAGAGGCACATTTTGAAAATATGGCAGTAGCCATCGATCAGCTTAAGATAAGATATACTTTATTGATCCCAAGTTGGAACATTTGCGTTACATCAGCATGTGTAACTGTTGTAAATATGCGTTTTATATTTAACAGTTCTGTGTTCTTTATTTATTGATTGTTCAATACCTGACAAGGCCGGAGATGAAATATCTACATACATCTTATAAGAGTATAATACATTATGTATAATATCAGTTAAAATAAGTGCTTCAACATAGTTAACATTGCTGGAGGTATGCACAAATATTGATAGATGTCTTGTAATGCACTATTGAGGAACCTGCGACCCAAGTTTTTCATTCAATGCATAACTACACCATAGTTGTGTAGGCCTATATGATGTCAATAAACCTTAGAAAATCTTGAAATCTTGAAAGGGATGTGCAAAATAGTCATTATATACAGTCTTTAATTAACTATTAGTAGAGAATAACGAGTAATGAATATACTTTATAGGGATCCTATTAATATCTAATAATACAAATAATGAAATTCAATAACATGCTTTAACCACTAGGTGTCCCTTTATATCAGCTGTGCACCTTTATGGTGTAAATACAGCCTATCTACCAATTGGATCAAATATAAAAGTCCGCCGAATTAGTGTTGATACTGCAAGGAGACGTATTGTGTGAAAAGAAATGTAAGATGTTGTTTAATGGCTGATATATTTATGATCCATTTAATGCAGCCGAACCGTGTATTACAATGCCGTTATGTGATGACTTTCAAAGAGAAAAGCAAGCACACTCGGAATAAAGTATTATTTTATTGTTTTTAAATGTTTTCGGTCTGTTTCCGGTATTTGTTAATGACGATGTGCTGTGATATGTGAGACTGGAATTGCACAGGGGAAAATAACGTAGGCTATCTTTAGATGCGGATTTTGTTAAACTAATACGTTTGCGCTGTGGACCAACACTATACATTGACGGGGAAGGGGGTAGCAATAAAGATAACACCATTAAACAGTTACACAACATAACAGAAATAATATCGATAGCAGCGTCCCTAGCAACCACCTTGGTGACAATGAAGACGTTCTATGGACGCAATTTCCTGAAGTAATCTTCGTAACAACTAGCAAACTAAAGATCATGTGCATCCACTGCACACATAATCTGAAATAACAACTCATATTTCTCGCATAAAATGACATCAAAATGCATTTTAATGGCCAAACTAACATTAAAATAGGCATTTTCCACCGAGAATTAAACGAAGTTCGGCCATGTTTTTATTTTCTGGAGGGAGAAATTTGAAGATCACGACGTCAAACAGAGCACATGGTGTAGTCCAAACGATAGCTGGAGATTCTGGGTAGTGTAGTGTCTTCTGCCATCCTTTACTCCGAAAAAATATTTGTTTCTCCGAATCGAAGGGGAAAAATACAAAAGCATTGCACACAATTTAAACCAATCAATGTTGTGTAATTAACAAGGATAATCTGGTGTTTTTTAGTCGATGAGTAGTGCAGATAATCACTGTAAAATCAATCGACAGTAAGAAGAATACTTACTTCCAGGTGTACAATTTTCCGTTATCCAATGAGAATGGACGCTCACATTGCCTTTAAGGGCAGTCGACACAAACAAATGCCGTGCTTCCATGAGCGTCAAATCCCGCCGCAGAACTGACGGCAACAAAAGTCCTACATTATTCAATTAAAATAAAGAAGTAAAAACAATAAGTGTGGCTTGATATTGAGTAAGAAAAAGGTTGATAAACGCTGTGAGAATGGATCTACGGGTAGCATTCGCTCGCGATCTCAAGTCGTCTACAACATACGTTTAGGGAGCTATATAGAAGCCTATGGACATCCCGGAAAGTTGAACATGTACGCTAAGGGCCCCCCCCTTGCGTTGGAAAAAGCCGACACAGGGGACTTGACATAACGTCAACATAGGCCGACCTGGGAGTGAGGATGTGTTGTTTTACTCGCTACAGGGTGTACTTTGAGGGTTTGTGACTCTGCAGACCGTTTACATGCAGAAACACCTTCATAACACACAAGGGGACGGGTAATAACCGGAAAAGCATGACATTGGCCCTTTAAGGAGTATATTTCAATTAAAACATTTTCCAAACTTTGTGTGAACTGTGCAACTTTTTGTCATAGTCTGCTCCATCATTTACCAGTAGTTTTCCATTCACCTGTCTCACCTGTTTTCCACACCCACTCGTTAGCTCACTCTCTTTCTCTTCTGCACCCATTAGCTTCTGCCAGTATTTAAACCCGCACCTTACACACACTCTTTGCCAGATTGTACTTTGCCTCATGCTTGTCTTTCCCGCGTTTGATACCAGATTGCCTACCCGGTTCCGACCCTGCCTGTCCTCGATCTGCCTGCTCTGCCTGTTCCCTGATCCTGCCTGTCCCTCGACTATCCTGTCTGGCCTGTTATCCGACCCTGCCTGTATCTACGCTGACCGCCTCGCTTACTCCCTGACTCTCTGCCTGTCCCTGACTCACCTTCTGCCCGCTGTCCTCCTGTGCGTTAAACTGCTCGGTTGGTATTCCTCAGATCCAGTGGAATCTCCAATAAAGTTTATTACCAATTCTCCTTGGTTTCTCGAGTGCTGCATTTGGGTTCTCCTTAAGATTGTGACAGAACAATCTGGCCAGAACATGGACCCAGCGCACTCCTCTTCACCAAGAGACCGTTTCGAGAGAGTTGAGGACGCTCTCCAGAGGCAGGAAGCCTCGATAGCCGCCCTGGCCACCGAGGCTCATCATGCTAACTCTTCACATGACCAGAACCTAACCTATTTATCTGCGCAGCTACAGCAGCTGACGGCTACTGTGCAGCAGCTAGTGGCAGGAGTGGCCGCTCCAGCGCCTCTTCCTATGCCGTCGACACCCGCTTCTGCATCACCTCTGATGGGATTTACTCCGGAGCCTCAGGTGGGAACTCCGGAGCGCTACGCCGGGGAACCGGAGGGCTGCAGCCCGTTTCTTACGAACTGTTCTATCCTGTTTGTGCTGCAGCCACACACTTTCGCTTCTGAAGCTGCTCGTGTGGCGTTCACGGTCAATCATTTGACTGGGAAAGCCCGACTGTGGGGCACAGCGGAATGGGAGCAACAAACACCCGCCTGCTCTTCGTTCCCCGCTTTTTCTGCGGAGCTGCGCAAGGTGTTTGGACCCGTGTCTGTGGGTCCAGACGCTGCAGGAGGACTACTGAACCTGAGCCAGGGTAATGGATCTGTGGTGGATTATGCCATTGAGTTTCGCACCCAGAGCCGCCTCAGCAACTGGAATGCTGCAGCCCAGTGTGACGCCTATCTGCGTGGTTTGGCAGATTACATTAAAGACGAGCTGGTGTCGTTTGATCTGCCCAATTCACTGGATGGGTTGATTGAACTGACTTCCCGCATGGATCGGCGCATCCAGACACGGCGACGGGAGCGACGATCGGAGGGAGTTCAACATGCCTGGGCGCCCCGATGTCCGAGTTTGGCTGCGACTACTCACCTCACTCCAGAGCCGCAACCAGGGGGGGATGAGCCCATGCAGGTGGGTCGCACCAACCTCACTTTGGAAGAACGTGAGCATCGCAGACGTCGTAACCTGTGTCTCTACTGCGGCCGGGCCGGACATTTTGTTTCTCACTGCCCGGTAAAAGGCTCAGCAGTAATGGGGAACATACTGGTGAGCCAAACCCCTGGATTTGTTCCCTCTCAGAGACCATTGAGCCACGCCAGGTTGCTATTACCGGATAGCTCTCAGGCTCTTGCTGTTTTTATTGACTCTGGTTCGGACGTGAATATAATGGACGAGAAGCTTATGCTGCAGTTGGGAATAGACCGGGTTCTTTTGTCTCGCCCAGTTCCAGCCAACGCCTTAGACGGTCACCTGCTGGGGACAGTGACTCATCAGACTGTACCCGTTCACATGCTCCTGTCTGGGAACCATCACGAAACTATTCAGTTTCATGTTCTCCGGTTTCCACATATTCCGCTGATCCTGGGTTATCCATGGCTCCGCCGCCACAACCCTAACATTGACTGGGAGACTGGAGCCATTTTGGTTTGGAGTCCTGCTTGTCATCTGATCTGCCTGAAACAGGCTGCCGCGCCTCAGCGTTCGGTGAACCCCCGCCAAGTTCCAGATGTTACAGGGGTTCCACCGGAATATCTGGACTTCAAGGAAGTATTCAGCAAGTCGAGGGCTACTTCCTTACCACCACACCGGCCCTACGACTGTGCCATCGACCTGCATCCCGGCACCAGCCCTCCCAGGGGTCGATTGTACTCCCTGTCTGCTCCGGAAAGAGTTTCTATGGAGATTTATATCAATGACTCTCTGGCGCCTTTGATTATTCGCCCGTCCTCATCACCTGCTGGCGCAGGGTTCTTCTTTGTGGAGAAGAAGGACAAGACCCTAAGGCCCTGTATCGACTTTCGGGGTCTTAATGACATTACGATCAAGAATCGATACCCACTGCCTCTTATCTCTTCTGCATTCGAGTTGCTGAAGGGAGCAACCATATTCACAAAGCTGGACTTGCGTAACGCGTACCACTTGGTACTTATTCGCGAGGGGGATGAGTGGAAGACAGCCTTCAACACCACCTCGGGGCACTACGAGTACCTAGTCATGCCTTTTGGGCTTACCAACGCCCCTGCATTATTCCAGGCGTTGGTAAATGACGTGCTCTGAGACATGTTGGACCGACACGTGTTTGTTTACTTGGATGACATCCTGATCTTTTCCAAGACGCTGAAGGAACACGTGTACCACGTCCAGGCGGTTCTCAGGAGATTGCTCGAGAACTCGCTGTTTGTTAAAACGGAGAAGTGCGAGTTTCACACATCTTCTTTCTCTTTTCTGGGATACATCGTGGGACAGGGGAGCATCGAGATGGATCCTTCCAAGGTTGATGCAGTCACTTCCTGGCCGGTTCCAGAATCCCGGAAGCGGCTACAACAGTTCCTCAGGTTCGCCAACTTCTACCGGAGGTTCATTCGTGGATACAGTACCTTGGCCGCTCCTCTCACAGCCCTGACCTCCTCTAAGGTTATGTTCCAGTGGTCCTCCTCGGCTGAGGAGGCGTTTCAGAACCTTAAGGCCAGGTTCACCTCCCCCCCCAACTTCCGAGTACCCGATCCTGTAAGACAGTTTGTTTTGGAGGTGGATGCTTCTGATATGGGGGTGGGAGCCATCCTGTCTCAGCGAGCAGTGGACAGCCAAAAACTCCATCCCTGTGCTTTCTTTTCAAGGAGTTTGACTCCAGCGGAAATAAATTATGATGTGGGAAACCGGAAGCTGTTAGCAGTGAAGTTGGCTCTGGAGGAGTGGCGTCACTGGCTCGAGGGGACCAGTCAACCTTTCCTGGTGTGGACCGACCACAAGAATTTTGAGTACATCCGGTCGGCCCGCAGACTGAATTCCCGCTAGATGGGCCCTTTTCTTCACTCAGTTAAATTTCTCCCTCTCCTACCGCCCTGGTTCTCGGAACATTAAGGCTGACGCTCTTTCTCGTCAGTTTTGAGAGGGAGGTAACATTCCCAGGGGCTTGGACACCATCCTTCCGACTCCTCAGCTCGTCAACGCCCTCATCTGGGAGGTGGAGGAGAGGGTCAAGGCCGCCCAGCAGGACCAGCCGGGACCAGCCGGGACCCAGTGCCTGTCCTCCGAACCGCCTGTTCGTTCTGCAGACGTTGAGGTCTGATGTTATCCAGTTGGCTCATAACTCCAGACTCACCTGCCATCCTGGGATCCAACGTACATGGGAGGTAGTCCAGCAAAGGTTTTGGTGGGCAACACTTAAGGAGGACACCAGGGAATTTGTTAATGCCTGCCCTGTTTGCAATCAAAACAAGCCTTCTCACCAAACTCCTGCTGGTCTCCTACGACCTCTGCCTATCCCTCATCGCCCCTGGTCTCACATTTCTCTGCAATTTGTTACTGGTCTGCCACCGTCCAACGGACACACTGCCATCTTGACGGTGGTAGACCGATTCCGTAAGATGGCTCATTTTGTGCCGATACCCAAGCTCCCCTCAGCTAAAGAGACGGCAGAGCTGGTCCTGCTCCATGTGTTCCGGCTCCATGGGCTGCCTACTGATGTGGTTTCCGATCGTGGTCCTCAATTTACCTCGGTGTTCTGGAGGTAATTCTGCACGCTCCTTGGGGCCACGGTCAGTCTGTCATCCGGTTTCCATCGGCAATCCAACGGTCAGACAGAAAGAAAGAACCAGGAGATGGAGACGACCTTACGCTGTATAGTCTCCAAGCACCCAGCGGCCTGGGCTAAACAACTGCTCTGGGTCGAGTACGCCCACAACACTCTGGTCAGTTCGGCCACCAAGCTGTCCCCATTTCAGTGTGCTTACGGGTTTCAACCCCCTCTGTTTCCGGACCCTGGAGAAGGAGGTTACCTGTCCGTCCGTCCAGGCTTCCATCCGTCGTTGTCGACGGACCTGGAATCAAGCCCGGAGAACTCTCGTTTGTTCGGCCAACCGGTACGCCTCCTCTGCCAACCGCCGACGTTCCAAAGCACCTGTCTACCAGGTGGGCCAAAAGGTATGGCTTTCCTCCCGGGATATTCCTTTACGGGTGGATTCAAAGAAGCTTGCACCTAGATTCATTGGACCTTTTGAGATTGTCAGGATAATCAATCCCGCAGCAGTAAGGCTAAGACTGCCTCGGACTCTGCGGATCCATCCCACCTTCCACGTTTCCAGGATCAAACCTGTCCGAGAGAGTGCCTTGGTTCCTGCGGTCCCTCCCCCACCACCCCCCCGGATGATTGACGGCGGGCCTACGTACACTCTCCGACGAATTCTTCGTTCCCGTCGCAGAGGAAGAGGAGTCCCAGTACCTGGTGGACTGGAAGGGTTACGGCCCTGAGGAGAGGGCTTGGGTTCCAGCTCGTCATGTGTTGGACCCCCGGCTCATCAGGGAGTTCCATCGGCGTAATCCCGAGCAACCATGTAAGACCGTCACGTCGACGGTCAGAGACACAGGGAGAGTCTCTCCTCTTACCGTCAGCTCTTCAGAGGAGGACAGCGAGGGGCCGGCTTCTGATGAGGACGCAGATTCCCACAGGGGCAGGAGAGGGAGGCCGAAATAACTTTTTCAGATGAGTATTAATCCCACCTCCCACCCTCCTCTGTAGATTAGCATTTAGGGACGTCAGGAGCCGTCCATTAAGGGGGGGGTTCTGTCATAGTCTGCTCCATCATTCACCAGTAGTTTTCCATTCACCTGTCTCACCTGTTTTCCACACCCACTCGTTAGCTCACTCTCTTTCTCTTCTGCACCCATTAGCTTCTGCCAGTATTTAAACCCGCACCTTACACACACTCTTTGCCAGATTGTACTTTGCCTCATGCTTATCTTTCCGGCGTTCAAAACTAGATTGCCTACCCGGTTCCCGACCCTGCCTGTCCCTCGACCTGCCTGCTCGGCCTGTTCCCTGATCCTGCCTGTCCCTCGACTATCCTGTCTGGCCTGTTATCCGACCCTGCCTGTATCTACGCTGACCGCCTCGCTTACTCCCTGACTCTCTGCCTGTCCCTGACTCACCTTCTGCCCGCTGTCCTCCGGTGCGTTAAACTGCTCTGTTGGTATTCCTCAGATCCAGTGGAATCTCCAATACAGTTTATTACCAATTCTCCTTGGTTTCTCGAGTGCTGCATTTGGGTTCTCCTTACGATTGTGACACTTTTGGAGTGTTCAGGACAATGCGGGAGCCTTGGACGATTGACCATCTTTAGGAACAGAAACTTTTTGTTATGATACCTGTTGATACTGACAACTAACAAGATAACATTGTTTATAAATGAATAGTTGTACATCAGCACATCTTGAACAACCCTCCTCCTTATAAAGAAGCTCCTCAAATTCCCAATGAGGCATTGTGTTTTCTTCCTTTAAGAGCACAGCATACAATTCATGATCAGGTGTAAGTACATAATGTAATATGAGCATGCCAGGTTGGCAGATAAAACAAATACTGCCAGAGTTTGCACAGTGCTGCTGCAGACAAATGAATATAGACACGTCAAATGTCAACTTTATCCAGCTCATCCAGGATTCATAGTCCTGTGTAAATACACCTGACACCTCTCACCAGCCAAAGTAAACTCCACCAGCCAATTCATGATAAATGTGCTATCTTTGTATCTTTGAGGCACAAGGAAACTTAAAAACCACAATACACAAGCTCTACTACTCTCACCCAAACTGCTAATGATTCAGCAAAAGCCTTTAATATCAAATGAATATATATATATATATATATATATGATGTTTACTGCGGTCATGCTAACTGCTAATGATTCTACAAAAGCCATAAATATGAAAAAAGGAACCAAAGTAATCCATACTATCTTTACTACTGCCATGCTATCTGTTTCTATTAAAAAATAAATAAACCAACATCAAACTTTTTTTCGAACTTGTGCGTGTGCGTGTGTGTGTGTGTGTGTGTGTGTGTGTGTGTGTGTGGTGTGTTGTGTACCTGTGAGCTGTCCTGGGACACCTCCAGTGGCGCAGGCTCTGGGCTGTACACGGTCATCATCTCGGGCAGGCCCAGCTCCTCAGGCTCCATGACCGCAGGTGCTATGTGTTTTAGCCTCTGGAGAGCTATTCTCCTCCCCACACGGGCTGTTGAATGACTCATGAGAGGAGGCCCAGTCGGTGCAGTCTGCAGGGACACTCCTCCCAGCTTCACCGTCGTACACTCCAATCAGCAGGCCACCCCCACCTTCTCCTTGGCCTCTGCCTGACTGGACGAGTGGAGTGGAGGGGTTGCTGAAGCTGGGAGAGTTGTACTGCTGGAGCTGTCGGACGGAGGAGAGGTGAGCGTACTCCTGCCTCATGTTCCTTATGTCGGGTACGGAGGCGCTCATCCGGTGGTCCAGGGTGTTATCCAGCTGAAGGACATGCTTGCTTTGGTTCGGCTTCGCTCGGCGGAGGTGTGGCATCATCTTCTGGCGGAGATGCCGAAGCATCCCCGGCTTCTTGGAGTCCATGATGGGAGGGAGATGCGTCTGTGTCTAAGATCTGGACATCACCTACAGCTAAAGAACAAATAATTTAATTTAATCGTTTATTTGAAGAGGGACAATGCATATTGATGAACATTTAAAACAAATAATGCTTTAAAAACGCCTTGCCACCCCCAGCTGCCACCCCAGTTGGCAGCTTTGTTTTGAAAGAAAAGTTGTGGCTCATCGGACATTTATGAGAGAAAATCTCTAATGTCCGAGTGCAAGTGAATGCAGCACAAGACGCGAGCCTTGTAACCACTCCCCCCCTGGCGCGAGCTTTGAAATATGATTGGCGGCGATTTCCTTTGAACGGGGGACAGCGCAAAACGAGAAGCATTTCGGATCCAAGTAGATGGAAGGAATGAGGTCAGGGTCTGGGGTAGGCTACAGCCATACCATGAAATGGCTTAGCCCCACCATGAACAATGATGTTAAAGTAAGCAAAATAAAGTCCGCCAACTCGCGCGGAGTAAATTGCACAGACAGCAGTTAGTAAGATTGATTTCAGTAGCCACTTGTCTGGAAATACCATAGACTGTATATATAAATGGACGTAGTGTCCGTGACGTCACCCATAGGATTCTGCAGAGTTGCCATGAAGCCCTTAGTAGGCGGAGTCAGCCACTAACGGCTCGACTGTGACGTCAGAGTCTAATCCCGCCTGCTCCAAATAAGGGCAAAGAGGCGGAGCCGAGGCGGGACCTGCTGCCCCCGAACTGGAAGTAAACAGAGCTAGCTCAGGCTAAGAAGCTAAGCTAACATGAAATACATGCATACCAAGTTACTGCTAACAGTGTAGTTCCCCTATATAAACGTTACATTCATAATCAAATGAGACAATCTGCAGGGGAATTAGCTATATTTTGTTATTCTTAATGCTTGTCATTCACACGTTGAGAAAAGACGAACTCCACCGCCCGGACCTAACGGAGCCGCAGTGGGCTAGCTCCGGGACGCCGGCTGGAGCTAGCCCCCTGCGGCTCCGTTAGCCACCACTGGGATAATTGGGTCCCCTATTAACATTTGCTCCCGTTTAGCATTATGGGCGTCATAGCCATAGACTATAAAAGTCTTACCCAAGGCTGAATCATTAACTAAAATGTATATGTATGCATAAAGGGTTACGTCCTTAGCTGGATAATAAGTAACAAGCTAAGCTACCAAGCACACAAACACCTGCGAACGGGGTTAACATGTATAATATTATCATTTTAGACTGTTAGTACATTCAAGCGCACAGCACGACATTTTAATTGTCTGGTATTTGTAACAATATTCCCTAAAAGGCACAATCACCACGAACACGGCTAAAGGGTCAAGTACAGTACTATGACTAACTAACGTTGTAGCCTCTATGGTTGTAGCCTAGCAGAGTGGCCAAGTTGCTGTTAGCTGACAGTGAGGCATGTACGTGTCCATCAACGTGACCACGCCCTAATTTACGCAAAAACGTTAAGACCTAATATAAATAAAAGGATCGTGTTAGAAAACAATTCACTCACAGATTCATAATCATGAAGGTGGAATCTAACTATATCGATAATAATATTTATTGCATCCATGGGTAGAAACATGTTTTTTTCTGCTGTAAAGTTGGGCATTTTAACATGGGGGTCTATGGAAATTGCTCCTTTCTGCAGCCAGTCCCTAGCGGCCCATGTATGAACTGCAGTGTGTGGCACTTCCGTATTGGCTTCCCGGCTGTTCCCCAGAGTTTGCCGCTTGGGAAATACCGAAGACTAGAAACGATTTTGAAAACTTTTATCACGTAGTGATCGTCTTCTCAATAGAACATCTTTGATAATGTCTTCTGGCCAATCAGAATCACGATAACGGCGTGGTGTTGTTGCAGGAAGTCCCGACGGAGAATACTTTTGCGGTAGTACATTCTCTATACATCGATACAACATTATAGTACGTGTTGATTTCTATCAACACGTAATGAAATAAGACCCCACGGTTTGATGATTGATAGGTGTGTGGGCTGTCTTTCATTTTGGCACACAGAACAATGGGGGCTATCCACCCTTATCCACAATGTAAAGTAATTCACAGCCTCTTCCCTCTTCTTTCTGTGAGGAGCAGCAGGTTCAGCTTTCAGAAAAAAGTAACAAAAAACTAAAATGGCATTCATTTTTTTAAATATGTCGTGGAGTAATAGATTTATTTATTTTTCTTCTCAAGAGAGTACCAGAATGTGTATTTTATATGTTAGTATTTCAAAAAATCTCCTGGGGGAGAATCCCCCCAGACTCCCCTGCAGGGGTTGGGTTTTCAGCATGTCAACTCTTTCACCTGTGGGGAAATTGCAGGATTGGCTCCAGGTCGCCCTTTTTATTTACTACAAGACAAATGTCTCTTTTTCTTTCATACAGTTCAATTTGGATTGAGACAGGGAAATAATCTAAACCTCATGCGTGGCGTTTCACTGTGAAGGGGAGCGTGTATGTAATTACATTGCAAATACTGACTTGAGCCCCACCGCTGTATGAGTTAGCCCTACCATAGATTACCCAACACAAATGCTCTGCTCACGGATGAGTCGATGAGCATAATAAACTGTTAAGATAATGACCTTACGTGTGTATAATATTTTTCTTCTTAGTGGGGGTCTGCCCCCAAAAAACAGTTTCAAGTCTTGAGAAAGTCAAATAAGACGGTGTGTAAAACTTCACTGCCCAGCCAAAAACAAGTAACCACTTAGATTGAACTTGGCCAGTAGGTAAGGGCTTTCCACTGGATAATAACTGCAGCGATGTTTATGTTTTAGCTGAATACACGTTTTTTTAACGCTAACTGATGCAGTTAGTCACTTCCTTAATGTTTGTTCTTTCTGATGTAAAGTCAAGGTTGTAACTGTTTGCAGTAAAGTTGTGGGGCGCTGAACCGTTCTTTTGATTATTTTGATTTATGATAGTATTACTTGTCTTTCAAATTTGAAGGAGGGTGAGCAAGCATCTTGAGGAAAATTCATCATTAACTCCTCCAAAACATATAGTTTATTCAATAATAAATGAATATGTGAATTATAACAGTGATTGACAGCTGATAGGAATTATATGATTGTTATATGATTGTTAATATTGTTGTTGTTATCATATTCATTCAGACAAACATCGATGAGACAGTTAATTAATGTACGTATTGCAGCAGTCTTCATACATTTGGTACCCCTGCTGGTCTAAGAGTGAAACAAACTCGTTAAGTAAAAATTCATTAAATTATTTACTGATGTGCCACAATAATGTCACCTATGTTATTGAGTTACAATATTAATTAATTGTGGCTTTCCAAGTTAACATTGATTGATATGACTGCGATTAAATCAGCATATACTTCTGCCAGGGGATGCCACCCCTCAAATTCTCCTGCCACCCTCTTGCAACCCCATGAATATTTTTCTAGATCCGCCCCTGTACAGTGGTGGTATGAATTTGGCTTTCTGTCAAACACCTTGATAGCTCTCTTGTACAGCTGTTCTATGGGTTTCAGGTTTGTGGCACAAGCAAACGACCTGTTTGTAAAACAGCATTCAATGTGGGATAGAATCATACAGTGGAGGTATGACTTTGCAGCATTGACAGTTAAGAAAGGTCTAATTTGTTTAAAATGTTGCAAGTTGAATTTAATGGTATTGGATACTTTCTTAATATGTTTCTTAAAAGTCAAGTTCGACTCCAGTATGACTCCAAGATACTTGGAGTGGGGGACTAGTTCTATTTCTGCTCCGTTTAAAAACACATTGGATCCTTCAATTTTGACTGGTCGTTTACTGAACATCATGCATACTGGTTTCTTTGCATTTAACTGTAAGCAAATGTTGTTCAGCCAGTGGGGAACCTTGTCCAAAGCATTTGAGAGACAGGATGAGATCATTTCAGTGTTTTTCCCATGTACAAAGATGACCGCATCATCGGCATGTATTTGCACATTCAACTCGGGACATACATTAGGCAAGTCATTAATGTAAAGAGAAAACAGTAATGGTATTTTTCTAACAGCTATCTTATGGCGCATTTCCACTGCAGCGGGTAGCCCCGTTTAAGCGTCCTCAAGCGGCCTCAAGCGGCCTCAAGCGGCCAGGCCAGTTTTTGGTGGCCTTTCCATATAGCCTAGCACCGGCTAGCGGGTACTTTTTCCCTCTTTTTCCGGCCCCATAAAATCGTGGTTCTATCAGGCCAGGTCAGGGCTGAACTAGTGACGTCAACACTCTCGACTGCTGATTGGTCAGAGAGAATCGTCACAAGATCGCGAGCGAGATCATCCTAGCGTCGCATATATAAGAAGCAAGCTTGCAGCATTTTTATAAACAGCATTTTGTAAAGGAGGAGCTACACAAATGGCAACGTCGAAGAAAAGCACACCGTGGTCGACCGAGGAGGTGACGACGTTCCTTCATCTTATTGGGGATGATAAAATCCAGCGGGAGCTCGACGGAACAACGTGAAATGATGTCTCTGCACAGATGTCCGAACGCGGATTTTCGAGGACTTTCCTGCAGTGTAGGGAAAAACTCAAAAAGATGAAGAGTGAGCTAAGGCAGATAGCCTTAGCTAGAGCTATTGTTTGCTAACACCATATGTGCCATTGTTTACGTTCAGTTTTTCTTTTCTATAGTTATTGTTGCTATTTAGTATTGTGCTGCAGTAGTTTGTGGAATTAACAAGTCATTTTGCCGTTCTAGATGATTACATTGGGACTCGTGAGGAGGAACATTCCCGAACAACGGTTGATGGCAGTGTTCCGTCCACTGTGTGGAAATGCTCTATTACAAGTAAAGTCTTAGCTAGTAAGCAGCTAGTACAGTTGTGTGTAACATCCTATCATATACATATATTTATATTCATTATCAATAGGCTGGACATAATATAATTCACTTTCACAATTGTAAACATCTAGGGCCAGAACTTTCTTTAGTTCACCTTACTGTTGTTCTGTTTATACATGTTATTCTTATATCCTTGTGTGACCTGTACCTGTCCTGTGTTTTTTCCTTATTGCTAATTATTATCTTATTGTCACCCAGGCAAGAGGAAACGAGGAGGAGGCCGCTCAAGCAGAGACCTTCAACCTAGCCTTTCTGCGCACTCTTGGCGAGGTGCTAGGGGGACGTGGCAGCCGACGTGGCACGTCTCCTCCGTGATACTTAAAATAACCTTAATAGTTATTGTACATATTATATTTAAAGCAAGAAATTGAGTTTGCTAGCTTGAGGTCCTCCTCTAAAACATTATTACATGTTTATTTTGTAATAGTATTAAGAATACATAATACATGTAGAAATTGCTCAATCGTTCTACTAGACTCAAACAACACATTCCTTATATATTTCAAAGACGAGAAAAGAACCAAGAAGAAGAAGAAGAAGAAGAAGAAGAAGAAGAAGAAGAAGAAGAAGAAGAAGAAGAAGAAGAAGAAAGATTTTTAAAACAAATTTTATTTGCATTTTTTTAAACATACACCCACCCTGCAAAAGAGTCGGAACAAAACTAATACATTACACAATCAAATAAATAAACAGATTTTCATGACTACCAAATAAATATCATTTGAAAAGCGTTTTACCCATTTAAAAAACATCCTCTTTTACACACTTTAAAAACAAAAACTACACCTACCTATTTAAAACTTCAATATGAGAGAGTCATTCTCCCCCAGCGAGCACAGAACCTGCCCCACAGCCCACACATCCAGAAACCCCTGCAGATGATGATCAGCGTATCGTACGCATGCTCCACCCTCAGACGCGCTGCCACCAGCCCCCTCAGACAGAGCACTGCATCCGTCCATCCCACTCCAGAAAGTTGGTTCTTCCTACTTTTCCAGATTGCTAATTTTGCATTAGCAAACAAGAAATCCATCAACAGTAGGGTTTCCTTCTTTTTCAGGATGTATTTGGGGCCATGGACAAAAAGTGGTATGGAGAAAACCTCCCCGAACCCTTCCACCCACCCCTATAACATTTTTTTAAGACCAGCCAATCTGGGACAGGACACGACTAAATGCTCCAATGTTTCTGCCATAAAACAGAACGGACAGCCTCCCCTTGTGCCTGGGTCAAAATGAGCTCTGTATTTGTTAGTGGCTATTGCACCGTGTACAATTCTCCATTGGATATCAGCCATCCGTTTCTCAACCGGAGATTTATACAGGATCCGCCAGCTGCCCTGAGGGGAAGAGCCCAAGCCAAACACATCCGTCCACCTCGACTTTCTGACGCCTGCAAGCGAGCTGAGGTTTAACACCTTTACGCAGCTAAGATATAGCTTCTTCCCATTGCAGGCGCTGAACTTTGCAGGTGTTAGAGTCCCCAGTGATAGCAGGAGACCCTCCTCCTCTCTCCATTCCCCCACCGCAGGACCCACACTCAAGGCAGGAAAAACATACTCATGTCCCTTTCTCCACTGGTCAGCCAGATCTGCATCCAGAGCAAAAGTCAGGTGGGATGGCGACAGCGATTGCCACACCTCATCTACCAGGTTCTCCAGAACTCGGGTTGATCGAATGCCCGTCACCTCAGCCAGTTTTTCCATGGAGACCCCCGTCAAATGGCCAAGTTTTACCACTCCCGCTTCAATGAACGCATTTTTTAGGGTGGCTGAAGAGAAAAGGGTTTCAGAAAGAAAACCAGTGTCAAACAGTGGCTCCTCAAACAGCCACATCCCAGGCCGGGGGTCGGGTGGTCTGGTGAAACTCAGAATCTTCCAGGCATTGATGACTGAGCAGTAAAAAGGTGTAAGTCCAGTGATCTTGTACGCAGGGGCCTTCAGCAGAAACAGGTGTTTATCAAAACCAAAGCCCCCCGCCCTCCAGAGCAACAGTCGGGCCATAGCCAGCCAGCAGGGAGAGGCACCATACAGCAGCCGCTGAGCTGCCTGCAGTCTAAAAGCAGCAGTCCTTGCAGTAATGTCCACGAGGCCCTGCCCCCCCTCCGCCACGGGCAGGTACAGGACCGATGCTGGCACCCAGTGATGACCCGACCAGAAGAAATCCACGAGGAGCCGCTGCAGTTGTTTCATGAGGCCCGGCGGTGGGGTTAACACCTGCAGTCTGTGCCACAGAGACGAGGCAACCAGATTGTTGGCGACAAGAACTCTTCCCCTGTAGGACAGCTGGGGGAGCAGCCATTTCCATTTGGCTAATTTTGCTTGCACCTTTCCCAGCAATCCCTCCCAGTTCTGTGCCACCATGTCCTCAGACCCCAACCAAACTCCCAGGACTTTTAAACCCTTGTTTCCCCAGCTAAGGTTACCAGGAAGACTCTTTTCTAGACTCCACTGACCTACCAAAACTGCCTCACTCTTCTCCCAATTAACTTTGGCTGAAGCAGCCTTCCTGTACAAAGCTAGACTGTCCTGTAGCTCCTGGATATCTCGCTGACCCTGGACAAAAACACTGACATCATCAGCATAAGCTGATACAACCACCGGGGGGGCCTGAGCTGACTCTGGCAGACACAGGCCCCTCAGCCGGTTTCTAAGTCTGCACAAAAGCGGCTCGATGGCAATACTATATAATAGGCCTGAGATAGGGCAGCCCTGCCTGATCCCCCTTTTAACTGGTACAGGTCTGCTCAGCCCTCCCCCACCTTCACAACACAACATGCATCACTGTACAAACACTTCACCCAGGACAAAAAATGCTCCCCAACACCAAAAGCCTGCAATGTGGCAGCCAGAAAAGTGTGATCCACACGATCAAACGCCTTCTCCTGGTCAATAGAAATAATACCAACATTTATATCATACAGTTTACAAACATCAAAGGTGTCTCTCATCAAAAACAAATTGTCCACAATTGATCTGCCAGGGATGCAATATGTCTGATCAGGACCGATAAGAAGTTCGATAAAAACCTTCAGTCTGTTAGGTAAGACCTTTGACAGTATCTTATAGTCCGTACATAGGAGAGCCACAGGTCTCCAGTTCTTCAGCAGGGTTAGATCTCCTTTCTTAGGCAACAGTGAAATCACTGCACGCCTACAGGAAGCTGGAAGAGTCCCTTTCCCAAAGGACTCCATCAACACTTCTAACAAGTCATGTCCCAGAATACTCCAGAAATGTTTAAAAAAGTCTGCAGGTAAACCGTCTATGCCGGGAGCCTTGCCGGAGGCCATCTGTGTCACCGCAGAGGTCAATTCCTCCAGCGTAATGTCAGAGCCCAGGGTGTCACTTTCGGCTGGACTCAGCTGTGGAAGACCCTGAAGAAGTTCATCAGCAGCTTCCACGTCACAACCTTCGGCTTTGAACAGGTCCGTGTAGAAGGACACTGCATGCCTCCTCATCTCAGCAGGTTCAGAGGTTACCTGTCCATCGGGGAGACGCAGACATACCATCTGCTTCCTTTGGCCCACAGACCTCTCCAGGTTGAAAAAAAAGGTGGTTGGTGCATCAATGTCTCTCATGGAAGTGAAACGGGCTCTGATCAGGGCTCCCTTGGCCTTCTCCTGAAGAAAACAGTTAAGCTGTTGTTGTTTTAGGAGGGACTGTTCTATATTTCGAGCAGACACACTCTCTAACTCTCTGATCTCCCTCTCTAACTGCTCTATAGCTCTCCTAATGTTTGCAGTGGAGTAGGCTGTATACTGTTGGCAGAACACTCTAATCTGAGCCTTTCCTACCTCCCACCACTGACTCAGGGAGGGAAAAGACTCTTTCTTTGATTTCCAGTTGATCCAAAATAATTTAAAATTCTCACAAAAAGTCAAATCTTGTAAAATTTTAACATTAAACTGCCAGAACAATCTCGGCTTCTCTGTGTTGGATAAAACCAAATCTAAAGAAACTAGCTGATGGTCTGTGAAACCAACTGGTTGGATGTGACAGTTCACTGCACGAGTAATAGAAGAAGCAGACATGTAAAATCTGTCTAGCCTGGCTGCACTGACGCCCCCATCTAGCATTCTCATCCAGGTGTATTGTTTAACAGAGGGGTGTTTCATCCTCCACACATCCACTAAGTCAGCCTCTCTCATCACCTGTGACAGTAAAAGGGACGACTGAGGATGCGGCTCCCGTCACAGTTTTGGCAACACGTTTTGGAGAAAGCAAATTGGAGGCTTAAAAAGAGACAGGGAGGTGCATCTTCATCATCTAGCATGCAAGAAGTGTACATAGAGGACAGTGAAGGAGACGCTGAGGAGGCCCACGCTTCGTGTGGGGTGAGTACCAAACGCTGTCTCCTGGTACTCATCTGAGTAACTCACTAAAAAAGTTATGTGCACCCCTGTGCACCCCTGTGCACCCCTGCGATCCCAACTCGTCTATTACCAGCGTTCAGGGAGCTCTATGCAAGTCAATGGGGACTCCCTGTTAGTTAGCCAAGGGATCCTGGTGTGTGAGGTGCTCCGCGGATTGATCCATTTGGGCCAATCCGGTCATTTGTTGTTGATCTGGGTGTTCACACGTCACAGAACCCAGGAGGAAGCAAACAATGGAAAAAGAGAATCTCCAACGGGGCGTTCTGGGGCAGCATGGTCTTTTCTGTGTTAGAGTTTTACTCAACACATCCTACTCTCAGGTCGGCCTATGTTGACGTTATGTCAAGTCCCCTGTGTCGGCTTTTTTCCAACGCAAGGGGGGGGCCCTTAGCGTACATTTCAACTTTCCGGGATGTCCATAGGCTTCTATACGTATAGCTCCCTAAACGTATGTTGTAGACGAATTGAGATTGCGAGCGAATGCTACCCGCAGATCCATTCTCACAGCGTTTATCAAACCTTTTCTTACTCAATATCAAGCCACACTTATTGTTTTTACTTCTTTATTTTAATTGAATAATGTAGGACTTTTGTTGCCGTCAGTTCTGCGGCGGGATTTGACCTCATAGAAGCACGGCATTAGTTTGTGTCGACTGCCCTTAAAGGCAATGTGAGCGTCCATTCTCATTGGATAACGGAGAATAGTACACCCGGAAGTAAGTATTCCCCTTACTGTCGATTGATTTTACAGTGATATCCTGCACTACTAATCGACTAAAAAACACTAGATTATCCTTGTTAATTACACAACATTGATTGGTTTAAATTGTGTGCAATGCTTTTGTATTTTTCCCCTTCGATTACGGAGAACAAATATTTTTCGGAGTAAGGATGGCAGAAGACACTACACTACCCAGAATCCCCAGCTACATCTTTGGACTACACCATGTGCTCTGTTTGAACAAACCCCGTGATAGTCCTCAAGCTCTGTGATTGGAGAGTGTGCTCCGAGGGTTACGCCGAGCCTCGAACAGCACTTGATATTGGATGGAACCACGGCAGACTGTCCAAACTGGATTTGAACGGGTCCACCGTGTCCCCCCCTCCACCACACGAGATAGGAAACACTCACTTTAAACATATAATTAATAAATGGGTGAAAATTGCTTGTGCCCATAATGGGCAGGCATTAATATGTATTAACACATGCCAGCTAAGGTCAGAAGAGCTTTATTTAACAGCTGGTCTTATGTTTGTGACCCTGTTGTTGATTGATAAGCCTGAAACATGCACTTGTCAAGGTTTCAGAGGCACATTTTGAAAATATGGCAGTAGCCATCGATCAGCTTAAGATAAGATATACTTTATTGATCCCAAGTTGGAACATTTGCGTTACATCAGCATGTGTAACTGTTGTAAATATGCGTTTTATATTTAACAGTTCTGTGTTCTTTATTTATTGATTGTTCAATACCTGACAAGGCCGGAGATGAAATATCTACATACATCTTATAAGAGTATAATACATTATGTATAATATCAGTTAAAATAAGTGCTTCAACATAGTTAACATTGCTGTAGGTATGCACAAATATTGATAGATGTCTTGTAATGCACTATTGAGGAACCTGCGACCCAAGTTTTTCATTCAATGCATAACTACACCATAGTTGTGTAGGCCTATATGATGTCAATAACCTTAGAAAATCTTGAAATCTTGAAAGGGATGTGCAAAATAGTCATTATATACAGTCTTTAATTAACTATTAGTAGAGAATAACGAGTAATGAATATACTTTATAGGGATCCTATTAATATCTAATAATACAAATAATGAAATTCAATAACATGCTTTAACCACTAGGTGTCCCTTTATATCAGCTGTGCACCTTTATGGTGTAAATACAGCCTATCTACCAATTGGATCAAATATAAAAGTCCGCCGAATTAGTGTTGATACTGCAAGGAGACGTATTGTGTGAAAAGAAATGTAAGATGTTGTTTAATGGCTGATATATTTATGATCCATTTAATGCAGCCGAACCGTGTATTACAATGCCGTTATGTGATGACTTTCAAAGAGAAAAGCAAGCACACTCGGAATAAAGTATTATTTTATTGTTTTTAAATGTTTTCGGTCTGTTTCCGGTATTTGTTAATGACGATGTGCTGTGATATGTGAGACTGGAATTGCACAGGGGAAAATAACGTAGGCTATCTTTAGATGCGGATTTTGTTAAACTAATACGTTTGCGCTGTGGACCAACACTATACATTGACGGGGAAGGGGGTAGCAATAAAGATAACACCATTAAACAGTTACACAACATAACAGAAATAATATCGATAGCAGCGTCCCTAGCAACCACCTTGGTGACAATGAAGACGTTCTATGGACGCAATTTCCTGAAGTAATCTTCGTAACACTAGCAAACTAAAGATCATGTGCATCCACTGCACACATAATCTGAAATAACAACTCATATTTCTCGCATAAAATGACATCAAAATGCATTTTAATGGCCAAACTAACATTAAAATAGGCATTTTCCACCGAGAATTAAACGAAGTTCGGCCATGTTTTTATTTTCTGGAGGGAGAAATTTGAAGATCACGACGTCAAACAGAGCACATGGTGTAGTCCAAACGATAGCTGGAGATTCTGGGTAGTGTAGTGTCTTCTGCCATCCTTTACTCCGAAAAAATATTTGTTTCTCCGAATCGAAGGGGAAAAATACAAAAGCATTGCACACAATTTAAACCAATCAATGTTGTGTAATTAACAAGGATAATCTGGTGTTTTTTAGTCGATGAGTAGTGCAGATAATCACTGTAAAATCAATCGACAGTAAGAAGAATACTTACTTCCAGGTGTACAATTTCCGTTATCCAATGAGAATGGACGCTCACATTGCCTTTAAGGGCAGTCGACACAAACAAATGCCGTGCTTCCATGAGCGTCAAATCCCGCCGCAGAACTGACGGCAACAAAAGTCCTACATTATTCAATTAAAATAAAGAAGTAAAAACAATAAGTGTGGCTTGATATTGAGTAAGAAAAAGGTTGATAAACGCTGTGAGAATGGATCTACGGGTAGCATTCGCTCGCGATCTCAAGTCGTCTACAACATACGTTTAGGGAGCTATATAGAAGCCTATGGACATCCCGGAAAGTTGAACATGTACGCTAAGGGCCCCCCCCTTGCGTTGGAAAAAAGCCGACACAGGGGACTTGACATAACGTCAACATAGGCCGACCTGGGAGTGAGGATGTGTTGTTTTACTCGCTACAGGGTGTACTTTGAGGGTTTGTGACTCTGCAGACCGTTTACATGCAGAAACACCTTCATAACACACAAGGGGACGGGTAATAACCGGAAAAGCATGACATTGGCCCTTTAAGGAGTATATTTCAATTAAAACATTTTCCAAACTTTGTGTGAACTGTGCAACTTTTTGTCATAGTCTGCTCCATCATTTACCAGTAGTTTTCCATTCACCTGTCTCACCTGTTTTCCACACCCACTCGTTAGCTCACTCTCTTTTCTCTTCTGCACCCATTAGCTTCTGCCAGTATTTAAACCCGCACCTTACACACACTCTTTGCCAGATTGTACTTTGCCTCATGCTTGTCTTTCCCGCGTTTGATACCAGATTGCCTACCCGGTTCCGACCCTGCCTGTCCTCGATCTGCCTGCTCTGCCTGTTCCCTGATCCTGCCTGTCCCTCGACTATCCTGTCTGGCCTGTTATCCGACCCTGCCTGTATCTACGCTGACCGCCTCGCTTACTCCCTGACTCTCTGCCTGTCCCTGACTCACCTTCTGCCCGCTTGTCCTCCTGTGCGTTAAACTGCTCGGTTGGTATTCCTCAGATCCAGTGGAATCTCCAATAAAGTTTATTACCAATTCTCCTTGGTTTCTCGAGTGCTGCATTTGGGTTCTCCTTAAGATTGTGACAGAACAATCTGGCCAGAACATGGACCCAGCGCACTCCTCTTCACCAAGAGACCGTTTCGAGAGAGTTGAGGACGCTCTCCAGAGGCCAGGAAGCCTCGATAGCCGCCCTGGCCACCGAGGCTCATCATGCTAACTCTTCACATGACCAGAACCTAACCTATTTATCTGCGCAGCTACAGCAGCTGACGGCTACTGTGCAGCAGCTAGTGGCAGGAGTGGCCGCTCCAGCGCCTCTTCCTATGCCGTCGACACCCGCTTCTGCATCACCTCTGATGGGATTTACTCCGGAGCCTCAGGTGGGAACTCCGGAGCGCTACGCCGGGGAACCGGAGGGCTGCAGCCCGTTTCTTACGAACTGTTCTATCCTGTTTGTGCTGCAGCCACACACTTTCGCTTCTGAAGCTGCTCGTTGTGGCGTTCACGGTCAATCATTTGACTGGGAAAGCCCGACTGTGGGGCACAGCGGAATGGGAGCAACAAACACCCGCCTGCTCTTCGTTCCCCGCTTTTTCTGCGGAGCTGCGCAAGGTGTTTGGACCCGTGTCTGTGGGTCCAGACGCTGCAGGAGGACTACTGAACCTGAGCCAGGGTAATGGATCTGTGGTGGATTATGCCATTGAGTTTCGCACCCAGAGCCGCCTCAGCAACTGGAATGCTGCAGCCCAGTGTGACGCCTATCTGCGTGGTTTGGCAGATTACATTAAAGACGAGCTGGTGTCGTTTGATCTGCCCAATTCACTGGATGGGTTGATTGAACTGACTTCCCGCATGGATCGGCGCATCCAGACACGGCGACGGGAGCGACGATCGGAGGGAGTTCAACATGCCTGGGCGCCCCGATGTCCGAGTTTGGCTGCGACTACTCACCTCACTCCAGAGCCGCAACCAGGGGGGGATGAGCCCATGCAGGTGGGTCGCACCAACCTCACTTTGGAAGAACGTGAGCATCGCAGACGTCGTAACCTGTGTCTCTACTGCGGCCGGCCGGACATTTTGTTTCTCACTGCCCGGTAAAAGGCTCAGCAGTAATGGGGAACATACTGGTGAGCCAAACCCCTGGATTTGTTCCCTCTCAGAGACCATTGAGCCACGCCAGGTTGCTATTACCGGATAGCTCTCAGGCTCTTGCTGTTTTTATTGACTCTGGTTCGGACGTGAATATAATGGACGAGAAGCTTATGCTGCAGTTGGGAATAGACCGGGTTCTTTTGTCTCGCCCAGTTCCAGCCAACGCCTTAGACGGTCACCTGCTGGGGACAGTGACTCATCAGACTGTACCCGTTCACATGCTCCTGTCTGGGAACCATCACGAAACTATTCAGTTTCATGTTCTCCGGTTTCCACATATTCCGCTGATCCTGGGTTATCCATGGCTCCGCCACCACAACCCTAACATTGACTGGGAGACTGGAGCCATTTTGGGTTGGAGTCCTGCTTGTCATCTGATCTGCCTGAAACAGGCTGCCACGCCTCAGCGTTCGGTGAACCCCCCGCCAAGTTCCAGATGTTACAGGGGTTCCACCGGAATATCTGGACTTCAAGGAAGTATTCAGCAAGTCGAGGGCTACTTCCTTACCACCACACCGGCCCTACGACTGTGCCATCGACCTGCATCCCGGCACCAGCCCTCCCAGGGGTCCGATTGTACTCCCTGTCTGCTCCGGAAAGAGTTTCTATGGAGATTTATATCAATGACTCTCTGGCGCCTTTGATTATTCGCCCGTCCTCATCACCTGCTGGCGCAGGGTTCTTCTTTGTGGAGAAGAAGGACAAGACCCTAAGGCCCTGTATCGACTTTCGGGGTCTTAATGACATTACGATCAAGAATCGATACCCACTGCCTCTTATCTCTTCTGCATTCGAGTTGCTGAAGGGAGCAACCATATTCACAAAGCTGGACTTGCGTAACGCGTACCACTTGGTACTTATTCGCGAGGGGGATGAGTGGAAGACAGCCTTCAACACCACCTCGGGGCACTACGAGTACCTAGTCATGCCTTTTGGGCTTACCAACGCCCCTGCATTATTCCAGGCGTTGGTAAATGACGTGCTCTGAGACATGTTGGACCGACACGTGTTTGTTTACTTGGATGACATCCTGATCTTTTCCAAGACGCTGAAGGAACACGTGTACCACGTCCAGGCGGTTCTCAGGAGATTGCTCGAGAACTCGCTGTTTGTTAAAACGGAGAAGTGCAAGTTTCACACATCCTCTGTCTCTTTTCTGGGATACATCGTGGGACAGGGGAGCATCGAGATGGATCCTTCCAAGGTTGATGCAGTCACTTCCTGGCCGGTTCCAGAATCCCGGGAAGCGGCTACAACAGTTCCTCGGGTTCGCCAACTTCTACCGGAGGTTCATTCGTGGATACAGTACCTTGGCCGCTCCTCTCACAGCCCTGACCTCCTCCAAGGTTATGTTCCAGTGGTCCTCCTCGGCTGAGGAGGCGTTTCAGAACCTTAAGGCCAGGTTCACCTCCCCCCCCAACTTCCGAGTACCCGATCCTGTAAGACAGTTTGTTTTGGAGGTGGATACTTCTGATATGGGGGTGGGAGCCATCCTGTCTCAGCGAGCAGTGGACAGCCAAAAACTCCATCCCTGTGCTTTCTTTTCAAGGAGTTTGACTCCAGCGGAAATAAATTATGATGTGGGAAACCGGAAGCTGTTAGCAGTGAAGTTGGCTCTGGAGGAGTGGCGTCACTGGCTCGAGGGGACCAGTCAACCTTTCCTGGTGTGGACCGACCACAAGAATTTTGAGTACATCCGGTCGGCCCGCAGACTGAATTCCCGCTAGATGGGCCCTTTTCTTCACTCAGTTCAATTTCTCCCTCTCCTACCGCCCTGGTTCTCGGAACATTAAGGCTGACGCTCTTTCTCGTCAGTTTTGAGAGGGAAGTAACATTCCCAGGGGCTTGGACACCATCCTTCCGACTCCTCAGCTCGTCAACGCCCTCATCTGGGAGGTGGAGGAGAGGGTCAAGGCCGCCCAGCAGGACCAGCCGGGACCCAGTGCCTGTCCTCCGAACCGCCTGTTCGTTCTGCAGACGTTGAGGTCTGATGTTATCCAGTTGGCTCATAACTCCAGACTCACCTGCCATCCTGGGATCCAACGTACATGGGAGGTAGTCCAGCAAAGGTTTTGGTGGGCAACACTTAAGGAGGACACCAGGGAATTTGTTAATGCCTGCCCTGTTTGCAATCAAAACAAGCCTTCTCACCAAGCTCCTGCTGGTCTCCTACGACCTCTGCCTATCCCTCATCGCCCCTGGTCTCACATTTCTCTGCAATTTGTTACTGGTCTGCCACCGTCCAACGGACACACTGCCATCTTGACGGTGGTAGACCGATTCCGTAAGATGGCTCATTTTGTGCCGATACCCAAGCTCCCCTCAGCTAAAGAGACGGCAGAGCTGGTCCTGCTCCATGTGTTCCGGCTCCATGGGCTGCCTACTGATGTGGTTTCCGATCGTGGTCCTCAATTTACCTCGGTGTTCTGGAGGTAATTCTGCACGCTCCTTGGGGCCACGGTCAGTCTGTCATCCGGTTTCCATCGGCAATCCAACGGTCAGACAGAAAGAAAGAACCAGGAGATGGAGACGACCTTACGCTGTATAGTCTCCAAGCACCCAGCGGCCTGGGCTAAACAACTGCTCTGGGTCGAGTACGCCCACAACACTCTGGTCAGTTCGGCCACCAAGCTGTCCCCATTTCAGTGTGCTTACGGGTTTCAACCCCCTCTGTTTCCGACCCTGGAGAAGGAGGTTACCTGTCCGTCCGTCCAGGCTTCCATCCGTCGTTGTCGACGGACCTGGAATCAAGCCCGGAGAACTCTCGTTTGTTCGGCCAACCGGTACGCCTCCTCTGCCAACCGCCGACGTTCCAAAGCACCTGTCTACCAGGTGGGCCAAAAGGTATGGCTTTCCTCCCGGGATATTCCTTTACGGGTGGATTCAAAGAAGCTTGCACCTAGATTCATTGGACCTTTTGAGATTGTCAGGATAATCAATCCCGCAGCAGTAAGGCTAAGACTGCCTCGGACTCTGCGGATCCATCCCACCTTCCACGTTTCCAGGATCAAACCTGTCCGAGAGAGTGCCTTGGTTCCTGCGGTCCCTCCCCCACCACCCCCCCGGATGATTGACGGCGGGCCTACGTACACTCTCCGACGAATTCTTCGTTCCCGTCGCAGAGGAAGAGGAGTCCAGTACCTGGTGGACTGGAAGGGTTACGGCCCTGAGGAGAGGGCTTGGGTTCCAGCTCGTCATGTGTTGGACCCCCGGCTCATCAGGGAGTTCCATCGGCGTAATCCCGAGCAACCATGTAAGACCGTCACGTCGACGGTCAGAGACACAGGGAGAGTCTCTCCTCTTACCGTCAGCTCTTCAGAGGAGGACAGCGAGGGGCCGGCTTCTGATGAGGACGCAGATTCCCACAGGGGGCAGGAGAGGGAGGCCGAAATAACTTTTTCAGATGAGTATTAATCCCACCTCCCACCCTCCTCTGTAGATTAGCATTTAGGGACGTCAGGAGCCGTCCATTAAGGGGGGGGTTCTGTCATAGTCTGCTCCATCATTCACCAGTAGTTTTCCATTCACCTGTCTCACCTGTTTTCCACACCCACTCGTTAGCTCACTCTCTTTCTCTTCTGCACCCATTAGCTTCTGCCAGTATTTAAACCCGCACCTTACACACACTCTTTGCCAGATTGTACTTTGCCTCATGCTTATCTTTCCGGCGTTCAAAACTAGATTGCCTACCCGGTTCCGACCCTGCCTGTCCCTCGACCTGCCTGCTCTGCCTGTTCCCTGATCCTGCCTGTCCCTCGACTATCCTGTCTGGCCTGTTATCCGACCCTGCCTGTATCTACGCTGACCGCCTCGCTTACTCCCTGACTCTCTGCCTGTCCCTGACTCACCTTCTGCCCGCTGTCCTCCGGTGCGTTAAACTGCTCTGTTGGTATTCCTCAGATCCAGTGGAATCTCCAATAAAGTTTATTACCAATTCTCCTTGGTTTCTCGAGTGCTGCATTTGGGTTCTCCTTAAGATTGTGACACTTTTGGAGTGTTTCAGGACAATGCGGGAGCCTTGGACGATTGACCATCTTTAGGAACAGAAACTTTTTGTTATGATACCTGTTGATACTGACAACTAACAAGATAACATTGTTTATAAATGAATAGTTGTACATCAGCACATCTTGAACAACCCTCCTCCTTATAAAGAAGCTCCTCAAATTCCCAATGAGGCATTGTGTTTTCTTCCTTTAAGAGCACAGCATACAATTCATGATCAGGTGTAAGTACATAATGTAATATGAGCATGCCAGGTTGGCAGATAAAACAAATACTGCCAGAGTTTGCACAGTGCTGCTGCAGACAAATGAATATAGACACGTCAAATGTCAACTTTATCCAGCTCATCCAGGATTCATAGTCCTGTGTAAATACACCTGACACCTCTCACCAGCCAAAGTAAACTCCACCAGCCAATTCATGATAAATGTGCTATCTTTGTATCTTTGAGGCACAAGGAAACTTAAAAACCACAATACACAAGCTCTACTACTCTCACCCAAACTGCTAATGATTCAGCAAAAGCCTTTAATATCAAATGAATATATATATATATATATATATATATGATGTTTACTGCTGTCATGCTAACTGCTAATGATTCTACAAAAGCCATAAATATGAAAAAAGGAACCAAAGTAATACCATACTATCTTTACTACTGCCATGCTATCTGTTTCTATTAAAAAATAAATAAACCAACATCAAACTTTTTTTCGAACTTGTGCGTGTGCGTGTGTGTGTGTGTGTGTGTGTGTGTGTGTGTGTGTGTGTGTGTGTGTGTACCTGTGAGCTGTCCTGGGACACCTCCAGTGGCGCAGGCTCTGGGCTGTACACGGTCATCATCTCGGGCAGGCCCAGCTCCTCAGGCTCCATGACCGCAGGTGCTATGTGTTTAGCCTCTGGAGAGCTATTCTCCTCCCCACACAGGCTGTTGAATGACTCATGAGAGGAGGCCCAGTCGGTGCAGTCTGCAGGGACACTCCTCCCAGCTTCACCGTCGTACACTCCAATCAGCAGGCCACCCCCACCTTCTCCTTGGCCTCTGCCTGACTGGACGAGTGGAGTGGAGGGGTTGCTGAAGCTGGGAGAGTTGTACTGCTGGAGCTGTCGGACGGAGGAGAGGTGAGCGTACTCCTGCCTCATGTTCCTTATGTCGGGTACGGAGGCGCTCATCCGGTGGTCCAGGGTGTTATCCAGCTGAAGGACATGCTTGCTTTGGTTCGGCTTCGCTCGGCGGAGGTGTGGCATCATCTTCTGGCGGAGATGCCGAAGCATCCCCGGCTTCTTGGAGTCCATGATGGGAGGGAGATGCGTCTGTGTCTAAGATCTGGACATCACCTACAGCTAAAGAACAAATAATTTAATTTAATCGTTTATTTGAAGAGGGACAATGCATATTGATGAACATTTAAAACAAATAATGCTTTAAAAACGCCTTGCCACCCCAGCTGCCACCCCAGTTGGCAGCTTTGTTTTGAAAGAAAAGTTGTGGCTCATCGGACATTTATGAGAGAAAATCTCTAATGTCCGAGTGCAAGTGAATGCAGCACAAGACGCGAGCCTTGTAACCACTCCCCCCCTGGCGCGAGCTTTGAAATATGATTGGCGGCGATTTCCTTTGAACGGGGGACAGCGCAAAACGAGAAGCATTTCGGATCCAAGTAGATGGAAGGAATGAGGTCAGGGTCTGGGGTAGGCTACAGCCATACCATGAAATGGCTTAGCCCCACCATGAACAATGATGTTAAAGTAAGCAAAATAAAGTCCGCCAACTCGCGCGGAGTAAATTGCACAGACAGCAGTTAGTAAGATTGATTTCAGTAGCCACTTGTCTGGAAATACCATAGACTGTATATATAAATGGACGTAGTGTCCGTGACGTCACCCATAGGATTCTGCAGAGTTGCCATGAAGCCCTTAGTAGGCGGAGTCAGCCACTAACGGCTCGACTGTGACGTCAGAGTCTAATCCCGCCTGCTCCAAATAAGGGCAAAGAGGCGGAGCCGAGGCGGGACCTGCTGCCCCCGAACTGGAAGTAAACAGAGCTAGCTCAGGCTAAGAAGCTAAGCTAACATGAAATACATGCATACCAAGTTACTGCTAACAGTGTAGTTCCCCTATATAAACGTTACATTCATAATCAAATGAGACAATCTGCAGGGGAATTAGCTATATTTTGTTATTCTTAATGCTTGTCATTCACACGTTGAGAAAAGACGAACTCCACCGCCCGGACCTAACGGAGCCGCAGTGGGCTAGCTCCGGGACGCCGGCTGGAGCTAGCCCCCTGCGGCTCCGTTAGCCACCACTGGGATAATTGGGTCCCCTATTAACATTTGCTCCCGTTTAGCATTATGGGCGTCATAGCCATAGACTATAAAAGTCTTACCCAAGGCTGAATCATTAACTAAAATGTATATGTATGCATAAAGGGTTACGTCCTTAGCTGGATAATAAGTAACAAGCTAAGCTACCAAGCACACAAACACCTGCGAACGGGGTTAACATGTATAATATTATCATTTTAGACTGTTAGTACATTCAAGCGCACAGCACGACATTTTAATTGTCTGGTATTTGTAACAATATTCCCTAAAAGGCACAATCACCACGAACACGGCTAAAGGGTCAAGTACAGTACTATGACTAACTAACGTTGTAGCCTCTATGGTTGTAGCCTAGCAGAGTGGCCAAGTTGCTGTTAGCTGACAGTGAGGCATGTACGTGTCCATCAACGTGACCACGCCCTAATTTACGCAAAAACGTTAAGACCTAATATAAATAAAAGGATCGTGTTAGAAAACAATTCACTCACAGATTCATAATCATGAAGGTGGAATCTAACTATATCGATAATAATATTTATTGCATCCATGGGTAGAAACATGTTTTTTTCTGCTGTAAAGTTGGGCATTTTAACATGGGGGTCTATGGAAATTGCTCCTTTCTGCAGCCAGTCCCTAGCGGCCCATGTATGAACTGCAGTGTGTGGCACTTCCGTATTGGCTTCCCGGCTGTTCCCCAGAGTTTGCCGCTTGGGAAATACCGAAGACTAGAAACGATTTTGAAAACTTTTATCACGTAGTGATCGTCTTCTCAATAGAACATCTTTGATAATGTCTTCTGGCCAATCAGAATCACGATAACGGCGTGGTGTTGTTGCAGGAAGTCCCGACGGAGAATACTTTTGCGGTAGTACATTCTCTATACATCGATACAACATTATAGTACGTGTTGATTTCTATCAACACGTAATGAAATAAGACCCCACGGTTTGATGATTGATAGGTGTGTGGGCTGTCTTTCATTTTGGCACACAGAACAATGGGGGCTATCCACCCTTATCCACAATGTAAAGTAATTCACAGCCTCTTCCCTCTTCTTTCTGTGAGGAGCAGCAGGTTCAGCTTTCAGAAAAAAGTAACAAAAAACTAAAATGGCATTCATTTTTTAAATATGTCGTGGAGTAATAGATTTATTTATTTTTCTTCTCAAGAGAGTACCAGAATGTGTATTTTATATGTTAGTATTTCAAAAAATCTCCTGGGGGAGAATCCCCCCAGACTCCCCTGCAGGGGTTGGGTTTTCAGCATGTCAACTCTTTCACCTGTGGGGAAATTGCAGGATTGGCTCCAGGTCGCCCTTTTTATTTACTACAAGACAAATGTCTCTTTTTCTTTCATACAGTTCAATTTGGATTGAGACAGGGAAATAATCTAAACCTCATGCGTGGCGTTTCACTGTGAAGGGGAGCGTGTATGTAATTACATTGCAAATACTGACTTGAGCCCCACCGCTGTATGAGTTAGCCCTACCATAGATTACCCAACACAAATGCTCTGCTCACGGATGAGTCGATGAGCATAATAAACTGTTAAGATAATGACCTTACGTGTGTATAATATTTTTCTTCTTAGTGGGGGTCTGCCCCCAAAAAACAGTTTCAAGTCTTGAGAAAGTCAAATAAGACGGTGTGTAAAACTTCACTGCCCAGCCAAAAACAAGTAACCACTTAGATTGAACTTGGCCAGTAGGTAAGGGCTTTCCACTGGATAATAACTGCAGCGATGTTTATGTTTTAGCTGAATACACGTTTTTTTAACGCTAACTGATGCAGTTAGTCACTTCCTTAATGTTTGTTCTTTCTGATGTAAAGTCAAGGTTGTAACTGTTTGCAGTAAAGTTGTGGGGCGCTGAACCGTTCTTTTGATTATTTTGATTTATGATAGTAATTACTTGTCTTTCAAATTTGAAGGAGGGTGAGCAAGCATCTTGAGGAAAATTCATCATTAACTCCTCCAAAACATATAGTTTATTCAATAATAAATGAATATGTGAATTATAACAGTGATTGACAGCTGATAGGAATTATATGATTGTTATATGATTGTTAATATTGTTGTTGTTATCATATTCATTCAGACAAACATCGATGAGACAGTTAATTAATGTACTTATTGCAGCAGTCTTCATAGATTTGGTACCCCTGCTGGTCTAAGAGTGAAACCAACTCATTCAGTTAAAATTCATTAAATTATGTCTGCCACCTTATATAGTTATATTTAAGGCTTTACTGATGTGCCACAATAATGTCACCTAATGTTATTGAGTTAAAATATAAATATTGTGGCTTTCCAAGTTAACATTGATTGATATGACTGCGATTAAATCAGCATATACTTCTGCCAGGGGATGCCACCCCTCAAATTCTCCTGCCACCCTCTTGCAACCCCATGAATATTTTTCTAGATCCGCCCCTGTACAGTGGTGGTATGAATTTGGCTTTCTGTCAAACACCTTGATAGCTCTCTTGTACAGCTGTTCTATGGGTTTCAGGTTTGTGGCACAAGCAAACGACCTGTTTGTAAAACAGCATTCAATGTGGGATAGAATCATACAGTGGAGGTATGACTTTGCAGCATTGACAGTTAAGAAAGGTCTAATTTGTTTAAAATGTTGCAAGTTGAATTTAATGGTATTGGATACTTTCTTAATATGTTTCTTAAAAGTCAAGTTCGACTCCAGTATGACTCCAAGATACTTGGAGTGGGGGACTAGTTCTATTTCTGCTCCGTTTAAAAACACATTGGATCCTTCAATTTTGACTGGTCGTTTACTGAACATCATGCATACTGGTTTCTTTGCATTTAACTGTAAGCAAATGTTGTTCAGCCAGTGGGGAACCTTGTCCAAAGCATTTGAGAGACAGGATGAGATCATTTCAGTGTTTTTCCCATGTACAAAGATGACCGCATCATCGGCATGTATTTGCACATTCAACTCGGGACATACATTAGGCAAGTCATTAATGTAAAGAGAAAACAGTAATGGTATTTTTCTAACAGCTATCTTATGGCGCATTTCCACTGCAGCGGGTAGCCCCGTTTAAGCGTCCTCAAGCGGCCTCAAGCGGCCTCAAGCGGCCAGGCCAGTTTTTGGTGGCCTTTCCATATAGCCTAGCACCGGCTAGCGGGTACTTTTTCCCTCTTTTTCCGGCCCCATAAAATCGTGGTTCTATCAGGCCAGGTCAGGGCTGAACTAGTGACGTCAACACTCTCGACTGCTGATTGGTCAGAGAGAATCGTCACAAGATCGCGAGCGAGATCATCCTAGCGTCGCATATATATCTAGAAGCAAGCTTGCAGCATTTTTATAAACAGCATTTTGTAAACGGAGGAGCTACACAAATGGCAACGTCGAAGAAAAGCACACCGTGGTCGACCGAGGAGGTGACGACGTTCCTTCATCTTATTGGGGATGATAAAATCCAGCGGGAGCTCGACGGAACAACGTGAAATGATGTCTCTGCACAGATGTCCGAACGCGGATTTTCGAGGACTTTCCTGCAGTGTAGGGAAAAACTCAAAAAGATGAAGAGTGAGCTAAGGCAGATAGCCTTAGCTAGAGCTATTGTTTGCTAACACCATATGTGCCATTGTTTACGTTCAGTTTTTCTTTTCTATAGTTATTGTTGCTATTTAGTATTGTGCTGCAGTAGTTTGTGGAATTAACAAGTCATTTTGCCGTTCTAGATGATTACATTGGGACTCGTGAGGAGGAACATTCCCGAACAACGGTTGATGGCAGTGTTCCGTCCACTGTGTGGAAATGCTCTATTACAAGTAAAGTCTTAGCTAGTAAGCAGCTAGTACAGTTGTGTGTAACATCCTATCATATACATATATTTATATTCATTATCAATAGGCTGGACATAATATAATTCACTTTCACAATCATTGTAAACATCTAGGGCCAGAACTTTCTTTAGTTCACCTTACTGTTGTTCTGTTTATACATGTTATTCTTATATCCTTGTGTGACCTGTACCTGTCCTGTGTTTTTTCCTTATTGCTAATTATTATCTTATTGTCACCCAGGCAAGAGGAAACGAGGAGGAGGCCGCTCAAGCAGAGACCTTCAACCTAGCCTTTCTGCGCACTCTTGGCGAGGTGCTAGGGGGACGTGGCAGCCGACGTGGCACGTCTCCTCCGTGATACTTAAAATAACCTTAATAGTTATTGTACATATTATATTTAAAGCAAGAAATTGAGTTTGCTAGCTTGAGGTCCTCCTCTAAAACATTATTACATGTTTATTTTGTAATAGTATTAAGAATACATAATACATGTAGAAATTGCTCAATCGTTCTACTAGACTCAAACAACACATTCCTTATATATTTCAAAGACGAGAGAACAAAAGAAACCAAGAAGAAGAAGAAGAAGAAGAAGAAGAAGAAGAAGAAGAAGAAGAAGAAGAAGAAGAAGAAGAAGATTTTTAAAACAAATTTTATTTGCATTTGTTTTAAACATACACCCACCCTGCAAAAGAGTCGGAACAAAACTAATACATTACACAATCAAATAAATAAACAGATTTTCATGACTACCAAATAAATATCATTTGAAAAGCGTTTTACCCATTTAAAAAACATCCTCTTTTACACACTTTAAAAACAAAAACTACACCTATCCTTTAAAACTTCAATATGAGAGAGTCATTCTCCCCCAGCGAGCACAGAACCTGCCCCACAGCCCACACATCCAGAAACCCCTGCAGATGATTGATCAGCGTATCGTACGCATGCTCCACCCTCAGACGCGCTGCCACCAGCCCCCTCAGACAGAGCACTGCATCCGTCCATCCCACTCCAGAAAGTTGGTTCTTCCTACTTTTCCAGATTGCTAATTTTGCATTAGCAAACAAGAAATCCATCAACAGTAGGGTTTCCTTCTTTTTCAGGATGTATTTGGGGCCATGGACAAAAAGTGGTATGGAGAAAACCTCCCCGAACCCTTCCACCCACCCCTATAACATTTTTTTAAGACCAGCCAATCTGGGACAGGACACGACTAAATGCTCCAATGTTTCTGCCATAAAACAGAACGGACAGCCTCCCCTTGTGCCTGGGTCAAAATGAGCTCTGTATTTGTTAGTGGCTATTGCACCGTGTACAATTCTCCATTGGATATCAGCCATCCGTTTCTCAACCGGAGATTTATACAGGATCCGCCAGCTGCCCTGAGGGGAAGAGCCCAAGCCAAACACATCCGTCCACCTCGACTTTCTGACGCCTGCAAGCGAGCTGAGGTTTAACACCTTTACGCAGCTAAGATATAGCTTCTTCCCATTGCAGGCGCTGAACTTTGCAGGTGTTAGAGTCCCCAGTGATAGCAGGAGACCCTCCTCCTCTCTCCATTCCCCCACCGCAGGACCCACACTCAAGGCAGGAAAAACATACTCATGTCCCTTTCTCCACTGGTCAGCCAGATCTGCATCCAGAGCAAAAGTCAGGTGGGATGGCGACAGCGATTGCCACACCTCATCTACCAGGTTCTCCAGAACTCGGGTTGATCGAATGCCCGTCACCTCAGCCAGTTTTTCCATGGAGACCCCCGTCAAATGGCCAAGTTTTACCACTCCCGCTTCAATGAACGCATTTTTTAGGGTGGCTGAAGAGAAAAGGGTTTCAGAAAGAAAACCAGTGTCAAACAGTGGCTCCTCAAACAGCCACATCCCAGGCCGGGGGTCGGGTGGTCTGGTGAAACTCAGAATCTTCCAGGCATTGATGACTGAGCAGTAAAAAGGTGTAAGTCCAGTGATCTTGTACGCAGGGGCCTTCAGCAGAAACAGGTGTTTATCAAAACCAAAGCCCCCCGCCCTCCAGAGCAACAGTCGGGCCATAGCCAGCCAGCAGGGAGAGGCACCATACAGCAGCCGCTGAGCTGCCTGCAGTCTAAAAGCAGCAGTCCTTGCAGTAATGTCCACGAGGCCCTGCCCCCCCTCCGCCACGGGCAGGTACAGGACCGATGCTGGCACCCAGTGATGACCCGACCAGAAGAAATCCACGAGGAGCCGCTGCAGTTGTTTCATGAGGCCCGGCGGTGGGGTTAACACCTGCAGTCTGTGCCACAGAGACGAGGCAACCAGATTGTTGGCGACAAGAACTCTTCCCCTGTAGGACAGCTGGGGGAGCAGCCATTTCCATTTGGCTAATTTTGCTTGCACCTTTCCCAGCAATCCCTCCCAGTTCTGTGCCACCATGTCCTCAGACCCCAACCAAACTCCCAGGACTTTTAAACCCTTGTTTCCCCAGCTAAGGTTACCAGGAAGACTCTTTTCTAGACTCCACTGACCTACCAAAACTGCCTCACTCTTCTCCCAATTAACTTTGGCTGAAGCAGCCTTCCTGTACAAAGCTAGACTGTCCTGTAGCTCCTGGATATCTCGCTGACCCTGGACAAAAACACTGACATCATCAGCATAAGCTGATACAACCACCGGGGGGGCCTGAGCTGACTCTGGCAGACACAGGCCCCTCAGCCGGTTTCTAAGTCTGCACAAAAGCGGCTCGATGGCAATACTATATAATAGGCCTGAGATAGGGCAGCCCTGCCTGATCCCCCTTTTAACTGGTACAGGTCTGCTCAGCCCTCCCCCACCTTCACAACACAACATGCATCACTGTACAAACACTTCACCCAGGACAAAAAATGCTCCCCAACACCAAAAGCCTGCAATGTGGCAGCCAGAAAAGTGTGATCCACACGATCAAACGCCTTCTCCTGGTCAATAGAAATAATACCAACATTTATATCATACAGTTTACAAACATCAAAGGTGTCTCTCATCAAAAACAAATTGTCCACAATTGATCTGCCAGGGATGCAATATGTCTGATCAGGACCGATAAGAAGTTCGATAAAAACCTTCAGTCTGTTAGGTAAGACCTTTGACAGTATCTTATAGTCCGTACATAGGAGAGCCACAGGTCTCCAGTTCTTCAGCAGGGTTAGATCTCCTTTCTTAGGCAACAGTGAAATCACTGCACGCCTACAGGAAGCTGGAAGAGTCCCTTTCCCAAAGGACTCCATCAACACTTCTAACAAGTCATGTCCCAGAATACTCCAGAAATGTTTAAAAAAGTCTGCAGGTAAACCGTCTATGCCGGGAGCCTTGCCGGAGGCCATCTGTGTCACCGCAGAGGTCAATTCCTCCAGCGTAATGTCAGAGCCCAGGGTGTCACTTTCGGCTGGACTCAGCTGTGGAAGACCCTGAAGAAGTTCATCAGCAGCTTCCACGTCACAACCTTCAGCTTTGAACAGGTCCGTGTAGAAGGACACTGCATGCCTCCTCATCTCAGCAGGTTCAGAGGTTACCTGTCCATCGGGGAGACGCAGACATACCATCTGCTTCCTTTGGCCCACAGACCTCTCCAGGTTGAAAAAAAAGGTGGTTGGTGCATCAATGTCTCTCATGGAAGTGAAACGGGCTCTGATCAGGGCTCCCTTGGCCTTCTCCTGAAGAAAACAGTTAAGCTGTTGTTGTTTTAGGAGGGACTGTTCTATATTTCGAGCAGACACACTCTCTAACTCTCTGATCTCCCTCTCTAACTGCTCTATAGCTCTCCTAATGTTTGCAGTGGAGTAGGCTGTATACTGTTGGCAGAACACTCTAATCTGAGCCTTTCCTACCTCCCACCACTGACTCAGGGAGGGAAAAGACTCTTTCTTTGATTTCCAGTTGATCCAAAATAATTTAAAATTCTCACAAAAAGTCAAATCTTGTAAAATTTTAACATTAAACTGCCAGAACAATCTCGGCTTCTCTGTGTTGGATAAAACCAAATCTAAAGAAACTAGCTGATGGTCTGTGAAACCAACTGGTTGGATGTGACAGTTCACTGCACGAGTAATAGAAGAAGCAGACATGTAAAATCTGTCTAGCCTGGCTGCACTGACGCCCCCATCTAGCATTCTCATCCAGGTGTATTGTTTAACAGAGGGGTGTTTCATCCTCCACACATCCACTAAGTCAGCCTCTCTCATCACCTGTGACAGTAAAAGGGACGACTGAGGATGCGGCTCCCGTCCTATTCTGTCTAAAGTGACATTAGTGCAAGCGTTCCAGTCCCCCCCCAGTATAACACACTCCCCCTGTACACTAGTGTCTAACTCGTCTTTTAATAACTGAAACACAGATACACGTGCAGGGCCCTGATTGGGTGCATAAACATTAATAAAAGTGAAAAAGAACTCTAACAGTTCCACTTTCACCATCAAGGCTCTACCTGCCACTATCTCTGTGCTGGATACAATCTTAACATTTAGAGAGGGGGAGAAAAAAACAGCTACTCCAGCACTAAGGTTTGAGCCATGACTGAATACATACTGACCCCCCCACCACATTCCCCAGTCCGTCTCATTCAGGCTATCACTGTGCGTTTCCTGCAGAAATATCACATCTAATTTTTTCTGATTAAAGACCTCCAACACTAAAGCTCTTTTCTGTGCACTTCTACCCCCGTTAATGTTTAAAGAAGCAACCCTTAAAGCCTGAATCAGAGGAAGGAGATAGAGAAAAAGAACAGACAGGTACACACAGCAGAGAGGAGACACCCAGTGTTGCATGATCATGTTGACATTATTTAGACCTTTTCAATTTCCCCCCTTTTTTGCTTCCTTTCGGAACTTTTCTCATATTAGTTACATGCTTCCTGAGACGATAGCGTCTCTTTTCATCCAGCAGGTCTAACCCTACAACTTTCTGAAGAGTGCTCACTGTGTGAAGAAACGTGTTAGTGTCAGGGAAAAAGTCTCTCACTTCCACTGCCTTGCCAAAGGACTCATCTAAAAAGACATTAATCTCTTCCAAAGAATATATCTCTGCGTTATGAGAGAGACTATCTGCAACTGAAACACAGTCAGAATCCCCCTCACCGTCTGTGTCCATCTCTGTCACCTCATTATTGTCTGCAGTCTGTTGAAGCTCTTGTTGCCTCCCAGAACCAGACGGCAGCTCCTGCTGTGTGCCAACAGCCTCCACCTGTCCCACAGCCCCGGTCCTCACCTGTCCCGCTACATCATCTCCCACCCGTTTACCTGTTTCCACATGTTCTCCTCTCACATTCACCACATTCTCTACAATCCCCGTTTCATCTCTCCCGATATTCATCTCTACTTTATCCGCAGCCCCTGGGGCCCCGGCGGGTGCAACAGCAGCCCCCGCGACACCGGGCTCCGCGGCCGCCGACCCAGCGGCCCCGGCCGCCCCAGCGACTGGCTCAGCGGCCCCGGCCGCCCCAGCGACTGGCTCAGTGGCCCCGGGCTCGGCGGCCCCGGCCCCGGCCGCCCCGGGCCCAGCGGGCTCGGCGGCCACGGGCTGCGCCGCCACGGGCTCCGCCGCCACGGGCTCGGCGGCCCCGGGCTTGGCGGCCCCGGGCTCGGCCGCACCCGGCGGAGCGGCGTGCCGTCTCTGTGGACATGCAACACGTTTGTGGCCCGACTCCCCGCACTCAAAACACTTTACGTTCCCTGAGCTCGCATAAACCATATAAAACCCCTCTTCATGCCTCACCCGGAAAGACACATCCAGTGTCTGAGTGGGACAAGTCAGAAACATGAACACCTGTCTCCGCAGAGATTGGACATGTTTTAGTTTATCATCTTTACACCCCAGAGCAAGAGTGCGGAGATTACTGGCAAAGTTACCGAAACGCTTCAGCTCCCGGTCCAGCGCCTCATTCGGGATGAATGGAGGAACGCCAGACACAGTGATCCGCGTGGACGGTGTCGCCAACGGCGAAACTTGGATATATTCCTCATTTACCATTAATCCGCTCTCAATAAGTTCTGTTACGTATTTCTGGTCTTTCAAAAAGACCACGACCGCTTTGTTCATGCGGGAAGCATAGGAGATGTTTACATGACCTACCTGCTCCCCCACAGCCAGCAGCACCTGCTCCACTGTGCTTGCGGCCTGAGCCACCAAACGCACTCCATGTCTCAGAGACACCGGCGGCGCCCCGAAGGACGCCATCCCCGCCACGAGGCACGGAAAAACAAATTAACCGTACTTGGAAAGAGTACAAATATCCCCACGTAAGATCATACAGTGAAAGAAAACGATTGAAACAGAAACAAACGAACTAAAAGTGAAAATCCCTCTTCCCTCTTCAAAAACACACCTCCACCACAGAAGAAAGATTGAGGTTATATTTTTAATATGTTATGTTGTGGATACTTTAGCCTCCATCCATGTTTACAATTGTCCACACTATTTTAAACTTGCATTTATGAATATAGTTTTGCTGTGTTTTACACTTTAGTATTTATGTTTATAGTTAGCTTTGATATTCGCTTAATTTATTAGATTTTCTTTTCATGATCTGATATTTCCTCAAATGTTCTTATTATGGGGCAGTACTTACTGGTGCTTGAAATTCAAATATTTACTAAATATTCAATTCAGATAACATTTGTTTAAAACATTTGACAAACACATGTATATGAAAAAAAAAAGATGTATTTATGTTCAATACAATGAATACAATACAAAACTCTCTCGTCAGCTTCTTCTGCATCTCGTCTTGCTATACGCAGCCTACTTTGAAACATCACTTTCCTGCTTGCTGTGATAACAAGCCACACACTAAGAAACAAGTAAACGATCGCTTCCACATCCTCCATTGTTGTCATTTCATTTTATTTCAAACCTTTATTTATACAGATAAAATCCCATTGAGATCATTGATCTCTTTTCCAAGGGAGACCTGCTCAAGTAGTTCCACATGAAATATAAAAGCATAAACAGAACAACAAAAGGACATCATCCAGCATCATTTACATAATTATCCACATAAACAGGTACCAATAGCTTCCGATTGAGTAGCATCCAACCGAGCTTTAAAAACATTTAGTGGCACCAGATTGTTCAGTTTCCATTTAATTTGCAGACTATTCCAAGACAGAGGAGCTGCGCATCTAAATGCTGTCTTGCCTAAGACAGTCCTAGCAGTTGGCACATTTAATAAAACCACTGCATTGTGTGTGTTTTGTGAGTTGTGTCGCATTGAAGATGACGCCACTGCAGTTTTACCCAGCGTCGCTCCGCCCAAAAAGCCGATCGCCCCGCCTACACTGCGTTGCTACCCCAGGTCCTAAACTGTAATGGAAATGCGCCACGGCCTCGGACGGCCAGCGAGGCAGCCCGAGGCCTGAGCTTAGGGACGCTTAAACGGGGCTACCCCGCTGCAGTGGAAATGCGCCATTAGAGACCCTGATTGGTCTGTAATTGGACATCATTGCCTTATCCCCAGATTTAAAAATTGGTGTCACCGTGGCCACTTTCCAGGATGACGGAACTTCCCTCGTGCTGATAGATTGATTTACTAGCATACTAACTGGTTTTATTAGACCATCAATATATGTTTTTATAAAGTTGGTGTCGAAATCATCTGCATCCCTAGCCTTAGAACCTCTTAACCCTAAGATTATATTTTTTACCTCCACCTCTGTGATTTCCTCCAGGTCAAAAACGGGGTGTGTATCCACAGTCGGGCTAGGTGAGACCTCAGATGGCGGGAAGAGCTTTGTAATGTCCAGAGCACTATTTAAAAAATACTAATTTAGAGAGCTGGCCAACACTGCAGGGTCTTTTATCAGGGCATCATTGATGTTTTATTCTAAAACAATATTTTCCTGTTCGGTTTACCTAATAGTTTATTTAGGATTTGCCCAACGTTTTTACTGTTACCTTTCGCACCTTCAATTATGTTGATGAAAAACTTTGCTTTGGCCTGTCTTATTGTTTGTGTTACCTTGTTACGAGCATGAGAGAATTTCTGTCTATCAGTGGATAGTCCGGATTTCAAGCTCTGCTTTAATAGTTGGTCTCTAGATTTCATTAGATTCCTGCACTGTAGATTCAGCCAGGGAAGATGATGTACCTTCCTGTCCCTAAGGCACCCTTTCCTTGAGAAGGAAGACATTGTATCATTAATTTTAGATATACAAAGATTACCGTTGTCACCAATGTCTTCAGAGGACAGAGTGTCTCCCCAATCAATCATTTTCACTGCCACCATAAAACGTTGTTGCAGGTTTTTGGGGATGAAGCGAGAACCCAAGGCAGGGGTTTTAGGTGTGGCCATGAACCTTTTTTTTGTGAGTTTCCTGGCAAAAATAATAAGATTATGGTCAGAAAGACCAGTCAGCAAGTTGTAGGTTTTAACTATTCTGTCAGCTTTGTTTGTAAATAATAAATCTATAATAGTCTTAGAGGTTTTGGTTATTCTAGTCGGTTGATCTATTAGTTGTATTAAGTTGTGTTTATCCATGATCCATTTTAAGCTCTATTTTGTTTGTCATTCCAGTTGATATTAAAGTCTCCTACAATAATTAGCTCTTTGTTGGAGTCACAGGAATTCACCAGGAGTTTTACCTGGTCATAGAAATCCACCTTAGCGGTGGGTTGTCGATACAGGCAAATCATGGTGAGGGACATTTCCTCAGATAGTTTGATTTCCACACCAACACAATCAAATTCAATATTAGCTGGGAGTGCAATCTCCCTACAGGTAAAGGTATTTCTCACATCAAGCAACACACACCCTCCTTTTCCCTTCAGTCTGTCCTTCCTAAACACATTATATCCTGACATAGATACAAGAGTGGATGGTGACGACTGTTTTAGCCAAGATTCCGATATTCCCAAACAGTCAATATTGGACTCAAGGAGGAGATCTTCTAGCTGTTCATGTTTATTGCAGATGCTGCGGACATTTAAATGTCCACTGAATAGTCCCTTCGGCTTGCCCCGAGGATCCCACACTAGTTTAGCTTGATTCACTGTTTGAAACCTTTTTGTGCAACAGTGTTTTTTTAAATACATGATTTCTAGGCTTTACCTCGGTGCCGTTGTTGACAGTGGAGCAGTCAAAGCTAGCTGGTGCTTTATGGATCTCTGCCATATCACAGACAGAGAGGAGTCACTTTCATATTTGAAGTGATGAGTGGAAATTCAGTGTCTGCCAAAAGTTCTCACTTTATCACAACTGGCTGGGAAACTGTCATTCAGAGTCACACATCCTTCTGTTGGCCCAAAGTAACTGGCGTTATTTCATATGAATGCACAACTTTATTGTTTACTTTTGCAGGAACAGTGCAGAAATACAAGTTATTTCACCAAAGCTAGATGAGAAGGACCTTTTCCATATCAGTCCTTCAATGTGAAGCTACAGCAAGCAGTCAGTGGAGGAGGGGCACTAGTTTCATGTTTTCAAATATTTAAACTATTGTCAGCTTTTGGAACCAAATCAATAGAACTAAAAGGAAGAAGGAAGACGGGGAGGAAGGAAATAATCTTTATCTAACATAGTCTTCTGGAATTTCCCCAAGATGATTATATAACAAATCTTCTGGGTCGAATTACGGAAGATTTAAGACGGTAACCTTATCTCTTCAATGCAGATGGGCCTGTGTCATAACTCAAAGTCAAAGTAGTATCAAAACATCTCCAGTCCAACAATACCTGCATTTCACTTTTGTACACAGATCTAGAAAATATATAACTTGTGTGATTTTGCTCAACAAATCTGGGGGGAAGTTAAAGTAACGTTGCATTGTTAGCTCCAGGTAATCAGTTATATTATAGGGCTATTAGCAAGTTAGCAATTAGCATATGACAATACGTTATGAGTTGGAGTTCCGATTCTATATAGAGCCAATGGCTGCTGGCCCATAGGGCGCCGCCCTCCCTAAACCACACACAAGGAAATGCTTTTTCTATTTGTTTAAACTTTATTTAAATTGCTTTTCCTATACACTGTATACGTATGACTGAAGTACTTTGCTGGGGCGATGGAGAAATCACCCCACGGAGGTGGGTCTCTGTTAGCCAATTGTTGATTTAAGATATTAACGAGTGTCATAATCAGTTACCTCAAACTTCTTCCGGAGGGGCGATTCTTGTATCACCCCAAGTAACTGATATAACCAGGACCAGTCTCTGCGGGCACCATTTTAACAACAAAGACAATGGTGAGCGTGAGCACCACCCCAAGACTCAACCCTAACGGTACGTCCACACAGCAGCTTCAGAAGAAACTTCCACCGCTTCCAACGCTTCTCTGCCCATTGACTTTGAATGGGGATGACGTCACTTTGCCTCGCTTTTCGCCGAACTGCATTGTGGGGGAGCGAAGCGAAGATTTCCAGGATGTCCAGGATTTCCAGGATTCCAAAGTTGAGCAATGTTCAACTTTTGAAGCTGAGCTGGAAGCGCCAGCCAATCAAACACGTTTATGCAAATCTGACAGTAGAAGCGCTAGCCAAACAAACCGGGTGTAAGCAGGGAGAACCAGACGCAGTTCATTTCCTCATATTCCAAACGAGAAATTACGGTAGCAAATCACCCGGTTCTTTAAGACCAGAACTATTAACGGGATACAAACCGGAGGAACCATGCATGGAGGGAGGTGGCAGAGACAGTGGGTGGAACTGGTAGGTTTTCGCCTGTTTGGGGAGTTTAAATATATATATATATATATTGCTCGCATAAAATCCCCGGGGTTTTTTCTTTGTATGTCGGGGGCGGGAGATTCATGTGATTGGTTGTTGGTCGCATTGCTCGCAAAAAATCCCCAAGCTGTCAGACACGCCCAGCTCCAAGATTTTCAAGATTTTTGAAAAGCTGCTGTGTGGACGTACCGTAACTCTGTGAAATCTCTCATCCAAGAGTGGAAATTCATTGTCTGCCAAAAGTTCTCACTTTATCACAACTGGCTGGGAAACTGTCATTCAGACTCACACATCCTTCTGTTGGCCCAAAGTAACTGGCGTTATTTCATATGAATGCACAACTTTATTGTTTACTTTTGCAGGAACAGTGCAGAAATACAAGTTATTTCACCAAAGCTAGATGAGAAGGACCTTTTCCATATCAGTCCTTCAATGTGAAGCTACAGCAAGCAATCAGTGGAGGAGGGGCACTAGTTTCATGTTTTCAAATATTTAAACTATTGTCAGCTTTTGGAACCAAATCAATAGAACTAAGAGGAAGAAGGAAGACGGGGAGGGAGGAAATAATCTTTATCTAACATCAATAGTCTTCTGGAATGAAGATGATCATAAAACAAATATTCCGGGTCGAATTACGGAAGACTTAAGACGGTAACTTTATCTCTTTATGCTTTTGTATGTGCCCTTATAAAAACAAAAGCTCACAACTGAATTCCTGCTGAAGTTTAAAAAATAAAACATGCAACAAGGTCCAGAAAGCAGATTACAGCATGAGCACATTGCAAATGATAACTAATTATACATCTAATCCATACCATGGATTTCCACATCAAAAACATTTTTCACTGTAGATACTTTGAGTTTAAGAAAGGCACAGGTCTACTAGAAATATACTAATCTTTAATAAGTAAAGTCATGTAATGAATAATATCAATTTATCATAATCGTATTATACATTTTCTTTTTTTAAATTTGACTCATTGAAATGCTCACTTGTAGTAATTACAAAAACACACACTACACAGACAGGACCCTGCCTACAATAAATAAAAAGGAAATGACACATCAGTCAACACATTCATAACACCCTAAACCACTAGCTAAACATGTGTTATATTGTAGGTGCAGTTATCATAATAGTATCATTAACTGGAAATATGCAGGAACTGTAAGGCAAACATGAGTAGGAATGGAAATTGATAACATTTAACAATACTGACTCCATTATCAATTCCTCTTTAAAGTTGATTTACTTGATGATCTCCTGAGAAATCTTTGGGTGCAGCTGCAAACCTTTTTTTTTTTTTTAAACCGCAGTCAGTGTAAACCATTATAAATCCTTAATTATCAAAAGCATTTTTTAAGTGTTTCTTTAAATCTACAGGGTGGATCTGGTCCCATATAAACTGGTAAAAGATACCACATGAATATACAATACTGCACATGGGACAAGTTGGATGCGCTATTAAGGAATCAGACAACTTAGACAAGTTCCTTATTCCCATCATTCACGTTAAATGGGAGAATGTGTTATTGATTCAGAACAGTTCTGATGTTTTTGACTCACACTACCTCACATTAGAAATACATTTCTTACACCTGAGTCTGGAGGATGATTTGGTTTGATTGTGTTTGCACTATTGTTGTAAATTATGCTGACCTTGCAATGCAGATGGGCCTGTGTCATAACTCAAAGTCAAAGTAGTATCAAAACATCTCCAGTCCAACAATACCTGCATTTCACTTTTGTACATAGATCTAGAAAATATATGACTTGTGTGATTTTGTTCAACAAATCTGGGTGGAAGTTAAAGTAACGTTTCATTGTTAGCTCCAGGTAATCAGTTATATTATAGAGCTATTAGCAAGTTAGCAATTAGCATATGACAATATGTTATGAGCTGGAGTTCCGATTCTATATAGAGCCAATGGCGGCTGGCCCATAGGGGGTGATAAGGCGCCGCCCTCGCTAAACCACACACAAGGAAATGCTTTTCTATTTTTTGTAACTGCTTTTCCTATACACTGTATACGTATGACTGAAGTACTGTGCTGGGGCGATGGAGAAATCGCCCCACGGAGGTGGGTCTCTGTAGCGTGTTAGCCAATTGTTGATTCAAGATATTTAGGAGTGTAATACAATGTAGCCAATCAGCGTCCTCAAAACTTCTTCCGGAGGGGCGATTCTTGTATCACCCCAAGTAACTGATATAACCAGAACCAGTCTCTGCGGGTGCCATTTTAACAACAAAGACAACGGTGAGCGTGAGCACTACCCCAAGACTCAACCCTAACTCTGTGAAATCTCTCATCCAAGAGTCGTTTGAGAGAAGAAGTTTGGCGGACAAACTTCAGGTGAAAGAGCTGGGCCCACATCAACCTGATATTGTCATTAAGCAGGATAGAGAGAAAGGCTAGCTGGCTAGCTGGATGCAGTCATGCTAATGCCTTATTTTGCTTTCATTGCTTGGTTTTTAAAAACAACAGGGACAGATGCAGCATGGACAACAACTGGAGTGAGGGATATGAAGCACCTGGCTGTCTGAGAAAGTGAGGAAGCATGAGAACACCAGCGCCCACATGGACAATGCTATGTGAACATTGCTACGCAGCTGGACGAGGGCCACAGGATTGCGGTCAGGAAACACAATGAGGAGGTGGACAAAAACAGGCATATTATATATAAAATAATCAATTGTGTGAAGTTTTTTTGGGGCGTTTGAGTTGGCATGACGAGACTGACTCTTCAGTCAACCCTGGAATTTTCAGGGGATTGGTGGATTTTGTTTCCTCCCTGGACACTGTGCTGGAGGAGCACCTAAAGACCGGCACCATTTTAAAGGCACTTCAAAGACGGTACAAAACGAGCTGTTGGACTGCATGTTGTCAGTGCGGAGGGATTACATGGAGGAGGTAAACAGCGCTGATTGTATCGCCATTCAAGCCGACGAGACGACGGACGTCTCCATCTACTGCCAGCTGGTGCTTCTACTACGCTACGTCGACGCTCAGGTAAATAACTATATTTTGGCTGAGAAAACGTTTAGAAAAGATCAGTTCCTCACTTCCAACTGTCTAAATGTGCCATGTCATCAAAGTGAATGAACATCATGTATCACATCACAATTATATTTGTTTTAGTATTTAAAAAGGAAAGAGAAGACACTCAGATTTGGATAATAATGTAGATAAAGTAGTTAATAAACAAAGTTTGTAATAACAGGCTTATTCAGGTGTCCACCAGGTCAATTTCTAGAGGAGGCCTAGTTGTTATTGATTCTAGGTTAATTTAGGCCTAGTTGTTATTCATACTACACACAGGAAAAGTGCACTGCAGAACGAAATTACATTGCATCTGGCTCATGAATGTTATATAATATGTTTTGTTTTTAAACAGACAAAAGTAAAAAATAAATAGTTTATAATTAATGATATACATAATATATACTGTAAACAACAATGACTATATTGCACACAATGAATATAATTGCACATTAAGGAGTTTCATGGCAAGTTAGCAACCTAAACTTTATGTTTTGGATCAGGGCCTCCATGTCCTCTCTAGTGTGGACAGTGCATCTGACCGGCCGCAGGAGCCCATTAAGAGACGGAGGACGCTGGGAGCAGGAGAACAACAGAGGCTGGCTACAGATGTAAGTTGTGATATGTCAGTGTTTGCCCTATATATATATATATATATATATACACATATACACATATATATATATATATACACACTATATATATATATATACATATACACAATATATATATATATATATACACACAATATATATATATATATATATATATACATATACACAATATATATATATATATATAGTGATTGTGGTATGTAGCCAAAATAAAACCTAAACTGCGCACAGGATGGCATATTGCCACAATGGTCGAATGATGCAGCAGGCAGTCTGCAATTTATATATTGGCATTCATATTTTTGTTTACTATTTTTGTAGATTCCAGGTTTATGTCAGAGCAGTCACAAAAAGGATAAGGCATCCTCACATGTAACAGAAAAGATGTGGTTTATTTATTGAAATGCCACTGTAAACCTTGTTTTGTTGTGGACAGCACTCGAGAGTTAAAGATCAGGAGAAGGAAACATGCTGTGAAGAACAATTAGGAGTAATGGTGTTAAAACCTTAGTAGTCATATACTTGACTTGGAAATATGTGTTCAGCATTACTTTCACGTTTTTATTTCAATTTGAGATAATGATATATCTTTTACAGGTATGTGATACCATCCTGATGCACGCCAAGGAGCGGTTCTCCTTCACCCAGCACCTCATCAGCATGGAGAGTTGTTCCAACAACACAGTGTGAAGTTCCCTGATGCAGCACTTGAAACGACAGTGCAGGCGTACCCCATGTTGAACAAGGCCAAGCTCAAAAGGGAACTGTCCCTCATCTATGATAACAGCGAGTTCAAGGCTGTACCAGTTTTTCATGGAGAACAACCTTCAGAGCACTTTCACAGAGACTGTCAGTCTTCTCAGGATCCTCATCACCACACCCCTGACAACAGCTGAATCTGAGAGGTGCTTCTCTACTTTGAAGAGGATCAAGACCTTCCTCAGAAACACCATGTCACAGAATCGCCTCAATGCTCTGGCTATGCTCTCCATGGAGAAGAAACTTGTCAGGGACATTCCTGACAGTAATAAGAAGGTCATTGAGAGGTTTGCCACCGAGAAGGAGAGAAGAACAACAACATTCCTGTCAAAAAAACATCCACGTTTTCTCACCACAGTATTGCTAGTGCCATTGTTTTTAAGTTGTTGTACATAATCCCCGGGCGCCGTTCATAATGGCAGCCCACTGCTCCTAACACTAGGATGGGTCAAATGCAGAGAAACCGTTTCGTTACATGGTACCATACTACGTAATGACAATAAGTTGAATCTTCAATCTTCTTCAATAGTCCTCAGTCTCAAATGCTTAAATTGTTTATGGAGCCATTACAATTTAAGACTGGTAAATTAACACGAAAAACTCCTGTTTATTTTGCATTAAGTCATACTGGGATGTTTTCTGAAATTGATTGCATGTGGCACAGCCCTACCTAGAAAAAAGTCCACCAGCCACCCTCTGTATAGATAGAGCGATATATGACAATACTGTAAATAAGGAGATATAAAGCTTTGATTTATAAAAATATACATTTTTTTTAAATCTCATTGTCAAATACTTACAAATAGTACTTTATATGCAATTTATCAGAGTACTTACAATAAACAAATATTTGCATGTCACCATTTATTAGAAGTCAATCTATAAAGTATCATCACAAATAAATGTATTGATACCTTCCTACGACCCAATTATGTTGTCCATGAAAGTGTTGATACAAATAAATACATTCCTTATTTGAATCCATATAGTTGGGTCAAAGAGCGAGGAACAAGACAATAATCAATGTTTACAAAACCCGCAGAGATAGAAGTGAAGTAAAAAGTGAAGTTGAAAACACAGTTTGGATATAAATGAGATAAAAATCTTTATAAAACTTGACATGTAATCACAAATACAACATAAGCTATAACAGCAGGCTAACTATGTTTTCACTAACATATTTGTCCCCAAATAGATTTGAGCTATAGCTAGAGGAGGGATAAAAGGGTTTTCCAGGGTTAAGTCTACAACCACCCATCCAGTTTGGAGATAATTCGTAATCTAATACTCAGATAATCTAGATTCAGAACAAAAAATGGAGGCAGGACCCAAGTATGAGGATTAGATAGTGGAAAGAGCCACTGACTGATGATCTGCTGAAGTACCAGTTGACTGAAAGGACTATCTAAAGTACACAATTGTGTCATGATCTAAAAAGGTCCGCCATGGTTTTAAAAGATAAATTGTGTTGGTTTGAAATCCTTATGTAATGTTTTAGTTGGAGTTAACTACATGTTTAAAGCCAGATATGTTCCTGTTCTGTCCCTGTTTTAACAGTCATTAGTTAAATGTGCCAAAAATATATTTTTGGAGCATTTTAAAATCCCTCTTTTTCCTAACTGCAAAACAGATTTATCTGGAATTAGTGGACGGTTACATACATTTATTCAATCCAATGGGATTACAACATTGGGTAACCCAATCCATTTTATAAAAACTACAGTTTGTAGGCAGCAGGCATAGACCTCTATCAGTTTGAGGTGTGTACTGGATTTAACTTGATAACACTTTTTTTACATTTCCAAAGATCATGGTTTGCAAACTTTTTTTATGAATTTCTCCTATTTCCTCCTCCACCTATTGATCTAACAACAAGTTAGGGAGGTGTGTACAGTGAAATAAGGCCAACCGGCCACATTAGCCGCTTTCACACTGCGGTACTTTTCCCACAAAGGTTCATGCGAACTTAGTTCATGATCGCGTTCACACCAAAAAGAGCCGGTACTAAAAGTAGTTCATGCGAACCTTTTTACCCCCTCGAAAGTCCCTGCTAGAAAGCAGGGACTTTCGAGCGGCTCTTTTTTGAGAAAAGAGCTATATTCCTGATTGGCTGGGCGAATTGCAAACCACGCCCCGTAAAACTCCCAAAAAGTTTTGTGAAGCCGCCATTTTATTATCCTCGCATGAGCATTATTAGCATTAGCCCAGCGCAGAAACGCAGAGAGACTAACTTATGGCAACACAAAATAAAACATGGGAGCGGTGGAGATGAGGAGGTGTCGGCGTTCTGGCGATTTACTCGGAAGGCTTCAGTAGAAGCTGCTGGGAGTCCCAGCAGCTTCTACTGAAGCCAGTCCCCAACTCCGGGGACTTCCGGCCGGGGACTTTGGGCGGCCTGAAGTGGGTTGCGGCCTGCCAGTAAACCCAAAGCAGAAGAAGAAGAAGTGACATCAGCGGCTTCATTTGCCTAATCCACCCCCAGGGACTTCTTCTGGTGTGAACGCGATCTGTACTTAGTTCATGCGAACTAAAGAGTTCTCATGAACTAAGTTCGCATGAACCTTTGTGGGAAAAGTACCGCAGTGTGAACGCGGCTATTGTCTTTTTTCAAAGGGGCCTTATGGTTATTGGGGTTTCTCTTTCCTGTAGTTATACAGGTTTGTGTGCATGCAAATAGTCTTCAAAGGCTAACATCCCAAAGTTCCCCCCATACCTCATTCACACCAACGGTGTTTCAGGGCTGGTTCCTGTTTGAAACTGGAATGTGATTTATCAACCATTGTTAATAACCTACACTAGACACACCAGTTAACCAGCGTGAGTGTCTAAAGGACCAACATACCTGTATTTCTGCTCATTATATAGGCTTAGCTGTTTCACTTCTCAACACTCATGTCAGAGCATCTTACTATCAAATTAGATTCTATACAATCAATAACTTCATAAACTAAGAAACAGAGATTAGGTCAAATGTCAATGGGTCCATGACCCCTCAATGATCATGTTAACATTCCGAAAACAACAAATATTTGAAAAAGGCTTTAATTATTTTGGAAGCATTTACTATCCGTCAGCCTGCTGCAGTCAGTTCTAGCCAACCTATCAATATCGATTGGACAGGAATCAGGATCAGACCGGAGAAAAAGAACAAAACACATCTTAAAAAGGGACAGTCAGCACGTCCAAATAACAACTGGCTGGTCATGTGAGGGATTAGAAAAAAATCTAATTGAGCTCCTTGGTGAAAAATATACATTTTATTTATGAAATATAAGTCTAGGTTTTACATCTATATACTGCATTTACGTTGGTGGCTCTAGCGACGTTTATGTAATAGCCTGCAAACATCTGTGTTTAAAAGGGAAACAATTTAAAATATTGGTCGCATCTTCCTATCACTTCCTTTAAAAACAAATGCAAGAGCTAGCCAGATCCAGACCTTTATGACACAAACAGGTCTGCTCATGGAAACACTGCTCGGTCTTTCAACAAAGACCCACCACATTAATAAAGTCTCTAAATAGCCATATTAACCTCAACAGACAAAATGACCACACTAACCCTGTGTACAGTGCTACTACAGTTTCATTTAGCAACATTGGATCCTGGATTTGACTGTAAAATGACTAAAGATTAAACATTAACAGTCCACTCCAGTGAAACAGTGTTGTCTTCTAACTGATACATCAAGGGGGACACAGCTGAGTGGTCCATAACATTCATTTTAACTGCTGATCACTATTTACACATTTTTAAACGCATCATTTCATTTTAGTACACCAAGATGCTGCCTAGTCCTCAAGTAGTCATTTTCCATATACAAAGGTGTGACTATATCTGCAATCAAATGTTACAAGAAGGATATAACAGCCCTTTAAAAGCCTCTAGTGTTTCTCCTCCAGCATTGTCAACAGGTGTGATAAATAGTTTGGAGATAAATGTGTCATGAAGGAAAGATAACCATTGATTAATAGAGTGCGTGGGGATATTTCATGTGTGATATGGATCTTTTTGTCTGCAGTTAATCCAGTGAAAGGCACCCATTTCAGAGGATTGAATTGATTATGGCTTTGGGGACGTGGAACGTCACCTCTCTGGGGGGGAAGGAGCCGGAGCTTGTGCGGGAGGTGGAGCGGTACCAGTTGGATCTGGTTGGGCTCACCTCTACGCACAGCGTCGGCTCTGGAACCTTACTTCTGAATAGGGGTTGGACTCTATTCTTCTCCGGAGTTGCTCAAGGTGTGAGGCGCCGGGCGGGTGTGGGGATACTCACAAGTCCCCGGTTAGGTGCTTCGTTGTTGGAGTTTACCCCAGTGGACGAGAGGGTCGCCTCCCTACGCCTGCGGGTTATGGGGGGGAAAACTCTGACTGTTGTGTGTGCTTATGCACCCAACAGCAGTTCAGAGTATTCGGCCTTCTTGGAGACCCTGGAAAGAGTCCTGTATGGGGCTCCTGAAGGGGACTCCTTAGTCTTGCTGGGAGACTTCAACGCACATGTGGGCAATGATGGAGACACTTGGAGGGGCGTGATTGGGAGGAACGGTCCCCCTGATCTGAACCGGAGTGGTGGTTTGTTACTGGACTTCTGTGCTAGTCATGGATTGGCCATAACAAACACCATGTTCGAACATAAGGATGCTCATAAGTGTACGTGGTACCAGAGCACCCTAGGCAGAAGGTCCATGATCGATTTCGTTATTGTATCATCGGACCTGAGGCCGTATGTTTTGGACACTCGGGTAAAGAGAGGGGCGGAGTTGTCAACTGATCACCATCTGGTGGTGAGTTGGGTCGAGTGGCGGGGGAAGCCTCTGGATAGACCTGGTAAGCCCAAACGTGTAGTTCGGGTGAACTGGGAACGTCTGGAGGAGGCCCAAGTTCAGGAGGCCTTCAACTCACACCTCCGGCGGAGCTTTTCGGGCATTCCTGTGGAGGTTGGGGACATTGAACCAGAGTGGTCGGTGTTCAAAGCCTCTATTGCCGAAGCCGCGGCGGGGAGCTGTGGTCTCAAGGTCCTAGGTGCCTCAAGGGGCGGTAACCCTCGAACCTCCTGGTGGACACCGGTGGTCAGGGAAGCCGTCCGATTGAAGAAGGAGGCCTTCAGGGATTTGTTATCCCGGGGGACTCCCGAGGCAGTTGCAAGGTACCGACAGGCCCAAAGGGCAGCAGCCTCATCCGTGGCCGAGGCAAAGCAGCGGGTGTGGGAGAAGTTTGGAGAAGACATGGAGAAGGACTTTCGGGCGGCACCAAAGTTGTTCTGGAAAACTGTCCGACACCTCAGGAGGGGGAAGCAGGGAACCATCCAAGCTGTGTACAGTAAGGATGGGACGTTGTTGACCTCAACTGATGGAGTGTTGGGACGTTGGAAGGAACACTTTGAGGAACTCCTGAACCCGACAACTCCGCCCTCTATGTTAGAGGCAGAGCTGGAGTATGACGGGGGATCAACACCAATCTCCCGGGGGGAGGTCACTGAGGTCGTCAAACAACTCCACAGTGGCAAAGCCCCGGGGGTGGATGAGATCCGCCCGGAAATGCTGAAGGCTCTGGGTGTTGAGGGACTGTCATGGTTGACACGTCTCATCAACGTTGCATGGAAGTCGGAAACAGTACCGAAGGAGTGGCAGACCGGGGTGGTGGTCCCCCTTTTCAAAAAGGGGGATCAGAGGGTGTGTGCCAATTACAGAGGCATCACACTACTCAGCCTCCCCGGGAAAGTTTACTCCAAGGTACTTGAAAGGAGGGTCAGGCCGATTGTCGAACCTCAGATTGAGGAGGAACAATGCGGATTCCGTCCTGGTCGTGGAACGACGGATCAGCTTTTTACTCTCGCAGGGATCCTGGAGGGGGCCTGGGAGTACGCTTATCCGGTCTACATGTGTTTTGTAGACTTGGAGAAGGCGTATGACCGGGTTCCCAGGGAGTTACTGTGGGAGGTGCTGCGGGAGTATGGGGTGAGGGGGTCTCTACTCAGGGCCATCCAATCTCTGTACTCCCAAAGCGAGAGCTGTGTCCGGGTCCTCGGCAGTAAGTCGGACCCATTTCCGGTGAGGGTTGGCCTCCGCCAGGGCTGCGCTTTGTCACCAATCCTGTTTGTAATATACATGGATCGGATTTCGAGGCGTAGTCGTGGGGGGGGGGGTCTGCAGTTCGGTGGACTAAGGATTGCACCACTGCTTTTTGCAGATGATGTGGTTCTGATGGCTTCATCGGTCTGCGACCTTCAGCACTCACTGGATCGGTTCGCAACCGAGTGTGAAGCGGCTGGGATGAGGATCAGCACCTCCAAATCTGAGGCCATGGTTCTCAGCAGGAAACCGATGGACTGTCCACTCCAAGTAGGGAATGAGTCCTTACCCCAAGTGAAGGAGTTCAAGTATCTCGGGGTCTTGTTCTCGAGTGAGGGAACAATGGAGCGTGAGATGGGCCGGAGAATCGGAGCAGCGGGAGCGGTATTGCAGTCGCTTTACCGCACCGTTGTGACGAAAAGGGAGCTGAGCCAGAAGGCAAAGCTCTCTGTCTACCGGGCCATTTTCGTTCCTACCCTCACCTATGGTCATGAAGGATGGGTCATGACCGAAAGAACGAGATCGCGGATACAAGCGGCCGAGATGGGTTTCCTCCACCGGGTGGCTGGTGTCTCCCTTAGAGATAAGGTGAGAAGTTCGGTCATCAGGGAGGGACTCGGAGTTGAGCCGCTCCTCCTTCGCGTCGAAAGAAGCCAGTTGAGGTGGTTCGGGCACCTAGTTAGGATGCCACCTGGGCGCCTCCCTAGGGAGGTGTTCCAGGCACGTCCAGCTGGGAAGAGACCAAGGGGTAGACCTAGGACCAGGTGGAGGGATTATATCTCTTCGCTGGCCTGGGAGCGCCTTGGGATCCCCCAGTCAGAGCTGGTTGATGTCGCCAGGGAAAGGAAAGTTTGGGGCTCTCTGCTGGAACTGCTACCCCCGCGACCCGACCACGGATAAGCGGGAGAAGATGGATGGATGGATGGAATTGATTAACTCAAGAATCGTTGTTCAGCAATACAATGTAATGTAATGTTAGAGGGATGGTATTTCATATTTTCTTACAATCAATGGCCTCTTTATAGCGTTCCAAATCTGCTGCAATACAATTTCTGAATGTAGAGATCTACAATCCCATCAAATCTTGTTTGAAAATATGATCCTGTTTTACTTGGCAATTTAAGTCCATCTCAGAGAACGTCCTTACTGCCAGCCTTGGCCATGTGAAGGCTGCGAAGCTCAAGGGGACTGAGCTGGAGCATCCTTCCTTTCTACACACAACCTCGTCCAGAAACCCCCCTCTCGCAAACCTCACACATTTGAGTGACCGATATGCCTCTCGTACGCAAGTAGAAATTCAGTGAGATGGCCAGAATAAAGAAAGGAACCAACAGTGCATGTACAACTTTGAACAACCAGGCTGCAAAACAAAAAAGTAAGAATTGCATGAAAAAAAAGCAAAGTGACACAAAATACCAGGTAAACTATGGTATTATTTACAACAAACGATATTTAACGGAAGACATAAAGGTGAATATGGTAAAGGGTTCTGAAATGTTACAACTACAAATAACAATAATTACTGTCACAGTAAATGCAAGATGTTATTTGCATTCATGTCAAGTTGAATTGATTTCCAAGTATGTGTTGGGTGTATTTCCCCTGTTTTTATCATTGCTCTGTTTTTTGTTGCACAACATTTTTTTAATGTTTTTCTTTAGCCTAGAATCTTTAATTGGACTGTTTGATTAAAAGGAGAAGATTTTTGTCTGCAATGTATGGTCTAAATAAAAATAATACAGTACGACATTCATCACATCATAACTCACAAGTCACTTATAGGACTGATGACAAATGCGCATGTGATAAAAGTGCCTACAATGATACATATCTCACAGGAAAGACAATTGATATGTATTGTGCATGAGCCTAAGGAGCAAAGTAGTGTTAGAGCTGTGTAATAATCAATCCTGCACGTGTACACTGAAACAAACTGGAAAAAACTGGAACAAAATACATTTGGGATGGTACTGCCACAAATAAGTAGGCTGGAAAAAGATGAGAGCTTATTACAGGTTGGCTGCAGGCTGACACATGTACAGTACTGCAGGTAAACTATGCCAGATACAGATGACTGTATTTCTTCTTTCATTCCCCAATGACGTCAGCCCATTTTGAATAAACAAAAAGACACAGGCTTTCCAAAATACCAGACATACCTGATGGTAGCATTTTCAAATGATGACAACAGTTTTGCAGGCTGGATCCATTGGAAAGTAACAAAGTACATGACTCAGTTAGTGTACTTAAGTTGAATTTTGAGGTACCTGAACTTCTATTCCACTATATTTCGCATGAAATTCTTGTCCTTTTGATAGTGGTTACTAGTAACTTTTTACATAAATAACATGATCTGTGAATATATATTTATGTTCCAGGTCTTCCAGCACATATGTGCCCCACATTGACAAATTCAATTATTTAAAAAATAAAGAAACGGAAACATATAATATTGTATAATAAACAACAGTTTTGAAAAAGCAATTCTTACAATGCGTACTTTTATTTTTGTTACCTTAAGTAACATATTGGACTTTACCGTACAATAGAGTATTTTTAGACTGTGATCTATGTGGTCTAGCATCTGAATACTTATTTCATCTCTGACCGGATTCTTCGTATTTTAGTAATGATATTTTAGTAATGATGAACAAGCAATGATTTGTCTGCAGAAAGTAGATGGATAATAAAAAGCACCTTTCCAAGACTTAAATGCTAAATAATCATGTGAAAATAAACAGATAAAAACGTGTTATGACTTGTTATGTCAGTGGGACGAGTTACCCCACAGCCCTGTCTTGTCAGAACAAGAAGCCATTTCCTGAAACTATTTCACAGTTGTGGTTTCTTCAGTTTGATGCAAGACTAAGGCTTAAGCCCCTGTCATACTGTCCCGAAATGTACACCCGATGGACACACGAATATTGAATTGTGAATTTCGCACGAAGATGGCACCGAACCACACACGAAGGCAACATTTACATTACATTTAAGACATACAACTGCAACGAAAGTACCACAAACACTTATGTTAAAGTACTATGATACTGTACTGATATTTTCAGACTTTGTTCTTTACTTTCTCCGTCTTTATATGTAGAAGATATTACGTTTTCTCCGTCATGTTGTTGTTTCCATAGCAACAACAACTTCCTGTCAACTCGCCTTCAAAATAATATATTATATCCTTTTCAGTTTCACAGAACACAAATTGGGTTATTTACATAATATGTTTACATGATTTTGTTGTGCAATAAAACAACCAGATGGACACACGATAAAGGAAATGTTCAAATTCGGCTGTGATCGTAGCAACATCGGGCCATTCGTGAGGGCATCTTAAGCCTTCGTATGATCGCTGGTGGAGTTTCTCAGGCTCCGGCAGCAACTTCGTGAGCGGTGGCAAAATCTTTGGCATGCCAAAAATTGCCGAAGGACCTTGCGGAGGTTCATTTTCGTGTTGAATTTGTGTGTCAATTTTGCCCTTCGTAAGGCCATCGTTAGGGCATCTTGTTATCATCGGTGCCATCGGGCATTCGCCCCGATCAGAGTGCGGGCGAATGCACCGATGATAACACGAAGATGACACGACTTGACAAGATGCCCTCACGAGTGCCTTACGAAGTTGCCGCTCACGAAGTTGCTGCCGGAGCCTGAGAAACTCCACCGGCGGTCATACGATGGCTTAAGATGCCCTCACGAATGGCCCGATGTTGCTACAATCACAGCCGAATTTGAACATTTCCTTTATCGTGTGTCCATCGGGTGTCAATTTCGGGACAGTGTGACAGGGGCTTTAGAGAACACAATCATATAAAAAGTAATGCATGCATCAATTACATATCTACAGTTGCAGTGGACTTCAAACTGTTGGATGCCAGTTTAGTGTTCAAGCGTGTGCACGCTGTAGCCACACAATACCTGTGGGTTTGCAACATGCTGCAATTCATGTGGGGAAATACCGTTTTAAAGGAAGAAATATCCCCCAAAACGTTTCAACTGTATCCAGAGTAAGTGAACGTGTACTATTAAACTTACACTATCTATAACAGAAGGTTATTTCTCCAAGAATGTGTCCTTTTTAGACTAGGGTGACCAGACGTCCCCGTTTTCCGGGGACAGTGTCAGGGTTTAGTGCTAGTATGCTGTTAGCTGTTGTGTTTTAGTGTTTTGTCTATCGGTCTGTTGATAATAATCACTATACTCTCTCTCTCTCCAGGTGTCGGCACTTCCTGTCCGTGTGGCACCTGCTAGACTGATTGTTGTTCCCGCCCCTGATTGTGTCCACCTGTGCCCCATTACCTAATATGTATATTTAGTCCTTCTCTCCCTTTGTCTGGTGTTGGTTCGTCTTGTGTTATCGTTAGATCCATGCCTGTTTACCAGAGATCGATATTACAGTACCTAGTAGATCCTAGTGATTCCATGGAGAGTCCTAGTAGAACCTAGAAGTCCTTGATAGCTTTGGTTTCTTTCCAATAAAGAGTATTACCAAGAAACAGAATCGAGCATCTGAGTTCTTACGAGCCCATCGTATCAGAACGAACCAACCTAACAAGATGGACTCAGCCGATTCTACAACGCTAAAGACGGCCCTGCACGTGCTGGGTAGACTCCTTCATCAGCATGAGGAACAGCTGTCAGCTATTAACCAAGGGGTCCAGAGTTTGAATGTTCGTCAAGACAACCTTCAAGCTACTGTGTCAACGGAAATAAACCTACTGGCTGAGAAGATGCGGGAAGTACTCACTCATCTCGTGGCAAATCCTGGTGTTCCTGCGGCACAGTTTTCCGGTCCAGCGGGGGTCGGGTCTGCTGATATTCCCGTTCAAGTCCCCGTACATTCGCCTACGATCCGCCTCACTTCGCCAGAGAAATTCTCCGGAGAATCTGGAAACTGTCGTCCTTTCATGGTGCAGTGCGATCTCCACTTCAAACACCAGCCCGCAGCATTTCCCACCGATCAAGCTAAGATAGCTTTTATTGTTTCTCATCTGACGGGGAGAGCGGAAGCCTGGGCAACAGCGGAGTGGTCCCGGAACTCGCTTGTTTGTCAGTTATTAAGACTGTTTTTGGAGACCATGAGCAAGATATTTGATCTGACATCACCCGGGAGAGAGGCAGCGAGAGCCCTGGTGAACATTAAGCAGCGGCAGAGGAGAGTGATGGATTACGCAATCGAGTTCCGTACTTTGGCAGCGGAGAGTGGGTGGAACTCAGCGGCTCTCTTTGATGCCTTCCTGCATGGATTATCGGATCCCATAAAGGATCAGTTGGCTCCATTACAGCTGCCTGAAGATGTGGACTCGCTCATCGCCATGGCTATCCGGGTTGATCAACGTCTAGCTGAAAGAGAGCGGGAGAAAAGAAGGAATACAGGATCCACTCCACCTTTCAGACAGGAATTACCGAGGGAATACAACGCTTGGCAGAGGAATTCCCAGTCTTCACCTCCAGAGCGACCAGCGCCTCCTATCGCCGCGGAGGAACCGATGCAGCTCGGTAGAGCCAGACTCACTCCGGAGGAGCGTCAGCGCCGTCTACGGGAACGGCGATGCTTCTACTGCGGCCAGCAGGGTCATGTTTCGGCAGCCTGTTCAGTAAAAGATCGGGCTCATCAGCGGGAAGGAGGACGCTGGTGAGCCGAGTGACTTCCGTCGACTCTCCAGTCAGAAAATTAATGCAGGTACAAATCAAACTTGGTGATAATACTATGACTCAGGATGCATTAGTCGATTCTGGGGCTGATGAAAGTTTGTTAGACTGGGAGTTGGCTAAAAGTTTAAACTTAAAGGTCGTTCTTTTAGATCAACCCTTAGAGGCTAGTGCCTTGGACGGACGCCTTTTATGTACTATTACTCATCGCACGGAGCCCATGGTATTAGTCATAGATCAGGAACATCGTGAGCAAATAAGTTTTCATTTATTTAACTCTGCTCAACATCCTATCATTTTGGGGTACCCCTGGCTTGTTAAACACAACCCTCACGTTGACTGGCAGACAGGAAAGGTTAAAGGGTGGGGAGTTGAGTGCTCTCGTTCATGTTTAAGTAAAACAGGGTTGAGTAAATTGCATGGATCTAGTAACTCTAAGCAGGGGTCAGGCAATAACACTGACACTTTTTCTAAGCCTTCTGACTTTCCTGATTTGGCTAAAATTCCGGCGTGTTATTTAGATATCAAGGAGGTGTTTAATAAGACACGAGCTACTTCTTTGCCACCCCATAGACCGTACGATTGCCCCATAGACCTTCTGTCAGGTTCTACTATTCCCAAGGGACGGTTGTACTCACTTTCTGGGCCAGAAAGGGAGGCCATGAAGGAATATATCGATTCTTCACTCAAAGCTGGTTTGATTCGGACATCTTCATCCCCAGCAGCGGCAGGTTTCTTTTTCGTGGGGAAAAAGGACGGGACATTGAGGCCCTGTATTGACTACAGTCCGCTAAATCAGATCATAGTTAAGAACAGATATCCCCTTCCACTCATCTCTACGGCATTCGAACTGTTACAGGGAGCTAAGATATTCACCAAGCTTGACTTAAGGAATGCTTATCACCTTGTGCGCATCCGGGAGGGCGATGAGTGGAAAACAGGTTTCAATACACCTACGGGACATTACGAATATTTGGTGATGCCTTTTGGACTTTGTAATGCACCTGCTGTTTTCCAAGCCCTCATTAATGATGTGTTAAGAGATTTTCTGAATGTTTTCTGTTTTGTGTATCTCGATGATATTCTCATCTTTTCTCCAGATGAGAAAACTCATGTTAACCATGTGCACCTTGTTCTTCAGAGACTCCTGGCTAACCATTTGTTTGTGAAGGCCGAAAAATGTGAGTTTCATGTCAACTCAGTGTCATTTATGGGCTTTGTGATTTCCCCTAACATACCCTAGGGACCAGAGGGTACAATGGTTGGACATTTACTACCGGCCGCGGTATGCCTAGTGTACAGGGTCCATATAACCGACTTAATGCATAGCGGGAAGTCGGTTATATAGACATCAACAGAATAAGTGTTTAACGGTGATTTAAACTAGTTTATGCGGGGAAAAGAGTGCTCAAAATCGGATTCAACAGGCCATCCACACCGACTCCCATTAAAAGTGATTGAAATGTACAGGAATCTGTCCATTTCAATCACATTTGATGACCCGTCCAGGGTGACTTTCTTCCCCAGGAATTAGTGTCTGAAAGCTGGCTAACATTACTTTAAATACAGTGTGCACATGGCTTTATTACCCATGAAATAGTGTGTGAAAGCTGGGTGACTTTGATGTGAATTTAAGGAAGATATGGCCATTTCATCCACACCTCACGACTCCCATTAAAAGTGATTGAAATGTACAGGAATCTGTCCATTTCAATCACATTTGATGACCCGTCCAGGGTGACTTTCTTCCCCAGGAATTAGTGTCTGAAAGCTGGCTAACATTACTTTAAATACAGTGTGCACATGGCTTTATTACCCATGAAATAGTGTGTGAAAGCTGGGTGACTTTGATGTGAATTTAAGGAAGATATGGCCATTTCATCCACACCTCACGACTCCCATTAAAAGTGATTGAAATGTACAGGAATCTGTCCATTTCAATCACATTTGATGACCCGTCCAGGGTGACTTTCTTCCCCAGGAATTAGTGTCTGAAAGCTGGCTAACATTACTTTAAATACAGTGTGCACATGGCTTTATTACCCATGAAATAGTGTGTGAAAGCTGGGTGACTTTGATGTGAATTTAGGGAGGGAGAGCAGCAGCAGCAGCAGCAGCAGCAGCAGCAGCAGGCTGTGACCCTGGCGGAAATACATTGATTGTTTTAGCCAGGAATAAGTGTTTAGAAGGCGGGTAAAGTGTTCCTGCAGCTCCTCCATGACGGTAATAATGATTAGATATAATTGCCAGGGCAGAAAGCTCTTTTTAAAAGTGAAAAAACGATTTGAAACCGTTTGAAATGACTGGCGGGTGCTGATGGAAAGCAGGCGGAAATAAATGGATTGTTTACCCAAGAAAAGGTGTTTAAAAGGCGGGTAAAGTGTCCCTGCAGCTCCTCCATGACGGTAATAATGATTAGAAATCATTTACAGGGCAGAAAGCTCTTTTTAAAAGTGAAAAAACGATTTGAAACCGTTTGAAATGACTGGCGGGTGCTGATGGAAAGCAGGCGGAAATACATGGATTGTTTACCCAGGAAAAGGTGTTTAAAAGGCGGGTAAAGTGTCCCTGCAGCTCCTCCATGACGGTAATAATGATTAGAAATCATTTACAGGGCAGAAAGCTCTTTTTAAAAGTGAAAAAACGATTTGAAACCGTTTGAAATGACTGGCGGGTGCTGATGGAAAGCAGGCGGAAATAAATGGATTGTTTACCCAGGAAAAGGTGTTTAAAAGGCGGGTAAAGTGTCCCTGCAGCTCCTCCATGACGGTAATAATGATTAGAAATCATTTACAGGGCAGAAAGCTCTTTTTAAAAGTGAAAAAACGATTTGAAACCGTTTGAAATGACTGGCGGGTGCTGATGGAAAGCAGGCGGAAATACATGGATTGTTTACCCAGGAAAAGGTGTTTAAAAGGCGGGTAAAGTGTCCCTGCAGCTCCTCCATGACGGTAATAATGATTAGAAATCATTTACAGGGCAGAAAGCTCTTTTTAAAAGTGAAAAAACGATTTGAAACCGTTTGAAATGACTGGCGGGTGCTGATGGAAAGCAGGCGGAAATACATGGATTGTTTACCCAGGAAAAGGTGTTTAAAAGGCGGGTAAAGTGTTCCTGCAGCCCTTTAAATACAGTGTGCACATGGCTTTATTACCCATGAAATAGTGTGTGAAAGATGGGTAAATTTGCTGTGAATTTAAGGGAGATATGGCCCTTTCAAACAGGGAGATGACTGGCGGGTGCTGATGGAAAGCAGGCGGAAATACATGGATTGTTTACCCAGGAAAAGGTGTTTAAAAGGCGGGTAAAGTGTTCCTGCAGCCCTTTAAATACAGTGTGCACATGGCTTTATTACCCATGAAATAGTGTGTGAAAGATGGGTAAATTTGCTGTGAATTTAAGGGAGATATGGCCCTTTCAAACAGGGAGATGACTGGCGGGTGCTGATGGAAAGCAGGCGGAAATACATGGATTGTTTACCCAGGAAAAGGTGTTTAAAAGGCGGGTAAAGTGTTCCTGCAGCCCTTTAAATACAGTGTGCACATGGCTTTATTACCCATGAAATAGTGTGTGAAAGATGGGTAAATTTGCTGTGAATTTAAGGGAGATATGGCCCTTTCAAACAGGGAGATGACTGGCGGGTGCTGATGGAAAGCAGGCGGAAATACATGGATTGTTTACCCAGGAAAAGGTGTTTAAAAGGCGGGTAAAGTGTTCCTGCAGCCCTTTAAATACAGTGTGCACATGGCTTTATTACCCATGAAATAGTGTGTGAAAGATGGGTAAATTTGCTGTGAATTTAAGGGAGATATGGCCATTTCATCCACACCTCACGACTCCCATTCAAAGTGATTGAAATGTACAGCACTCTGTACATTTCAATCACATTTCACGACCCGACCAGGGTGACTTTCTTCCCCACGAATTAGTGTCTGAAAGCTGGCTAACATTACTTTAAATGCATGGTGCACATGGCTCTGTTACCCATGAATTAGTGTGTGAAAGATGGGTGAGTTTGATGTGAATTTAAGGGAGATATGGCCATTTCATCCACACCTCACCACTCCCATTCAAAGTGATTGAAATGTACAGCACTCTGTACATTTCAATCACATTTCACGACCTGTGTAGACTGGCTTTCTTACCCATTAGGTACACCGACAAAGCCACCTCTTCGGGGCCGCTCCAAGACCCCCAAAACACGGACGCAGCAGCCCCAGCATCTCTCCCTGACATGAGCAAACAGGTTATTTCAGACTTCCATGACATACCCCGGGGAAAAGCACCTCTCTGTGGCCGCTCCAAGACCCCCAAAACACGGACTAAGGAGCTCCAGGATCCCTCCCTGCCTTGAGAAAACAGGCTAGTTCACACTTACATTACGTACACCGACAAAGCCACCTCTTCGGGGCCGCTCCAAGACCCCCAAAACACGGACGCAGCAGCCCCAGCATCTCTCCCTGACATGAGCAAACAGGTTATTTCAGACTTCCATGACATACCCCGGGGAAAAGCACCTCTCTGTGGCCGCTCCAAGACCCCCAAAACACGGACTAAGGAGCTCCAGGATCCCTCCCATGTACCTCCAGAACCTCGAGCACCTTGGGTCCCCGGGCCCCCGAACTTAAGCACTCCCCCACGGACTAAACCAAGATGATCACACCCTCAAGAATCTCGTGCCCCTGGGAATCTTAAAGGGGGGTCTACTTTGCGGTGCTTTACCGTCCGCCCATCAGCACCCATAGTCGGCCTTCCTCACAGCAGCAGCACCCAACCTCCATGGAGGATGTTTCTCGTGCCCCTGGCTACACTTAAAGGGGGTATACTTTGCGGTGCTTTACCGTCCGCCCATCAGCACCCATAGTCGGCCTTCCTCACAGCAGCAGCACCCAACCTCCATGGAGGATGTTTCTCGTGCCCCTGGCTACACTTAAAGGGGGTATACTTTGCGGTGCTTTACCGTCCGCCCATCAGCACCCATAGTCGGCCTTCCTCACAGCAGCAGCACCCAACCTCCATGGAGGATGTTTCTCGTGCCCCTGGCTACACTTAAGGGGGTATACTTTGCGGTGCTTTACCGTCCGCCCATCAGCACCCATAGTCGGCCTTCCTCACAGCAGCAGCACCCAACCTCCATGGAGGATGTTATCGTGCACCTGGGCTAACACTGGTAAACCACTGGTAACATATGTCTAGCCGCTGACAGGGAACTTGACACGGAACTGACATCGCATTCCAGTGAGCGGACTCCCCGTACATGGGAAGGGCAAGGTCACGGTAACTCGTTATAAGGATGAAATTTGCCTTACACTAAAGGGGGCACTTTGCGGTGTTACCGTCCGACCATCGCACCCTTAGTCGGCATTATCTCACAGCCAGCAACAACCAACCTCCAGTGGAGGATGTTATCATGCCCCTGGCAACACTGGTAAACACTGGTAACATATGTCTAGCCGCTGACAGGAACTTGACATCGGAACTTGACATCGCATTTCCATTGAGCGGACTCCCGTACATGGGAAGGGCAAGTCCCACGGTACCTCCGTTCATAAGGCTGACATTTGCCTTACATTGGGAAAGAGTGGTCTGTAACTCGTTGGATAATTTTTTTTAAACTAAATAAACAACCCAGTATGAACACTTGTATAGCCCTTATTAAAAACATTCGTTCCTCAAGTTGTAAAAATGTGCTAATAACGTTATTCTGAGAGTTATTTCCCTCTGCATTATGAACGCGCATCTAACACACGGGACCGCACCGCCCGGCACGTTCATGTTACGTGTTCAGCACTACATGCGTTTATCTTTACCCATGGATGCACAATAACAACGGACCATTTCGCCTTACTGCCAGCCCACAGAGCTGTAATAATGGATATATTGCAGGTCTCCCTTGAAAAATAGATCTATGATCTCAATGGGACCAATCTGGTTAAATAAAGGTTTGAAATGAAATGAAATATTGCACATGTTTGCTGTAATTCATCATTTGTAAAATATTATACTACATGGGCTGTATGATGTAAATCTTGTAATGTAAATGTTAATATTACTGACGTTAGATTAACGTCCCTGTAGCTTATTATTGCACTAAGAAGCTTATTGCACTGTATATATATATACAGTGCAATAAGCTTCTTCGTGCAATAATAAGCTACCAATTATTTCATGCTAAATGAAGCTCTGTTGGATATCACTATCAAGATATTAATTTCATGATGATAAACATTGTGGAACAATGATGAAAAATGGGAATGGATGTGGCGACGTAAAACTGACACAAAACAACAACAAACTTTTGCCAGCCAATTGGAGAGTTTCATCAGCAGCACGGGGTAAAAACCACCAATGAGCGCTCAGCTCGAGATACCAGCGAGCCGTTTCCCATCAAGCATTTCGCTTCCGCAGCTCGTGGAGAGCAACTGCGCCAACTCGCCTCGCCTCGCTCTCAAGGCTGCAGGCGTCTTTGTCCCTCTAGATTTCAAAGTCTCATGTGGGCGAGCCTCCAGAGCAAGTCGGACAAAATTACTAACCATCATGCAACGCACTAGCAAGACGTTGATCGCAACTGCGCAGGTCTGCGCAGGTCTTGCTTGTCTCAAACAAGCCTACTATGAACGTTGTGATCAACTGTTTTAGCGCAGTTCTCCAGTGAAGGGGGGAGTCTCCCTCCGCAGCCGGTTGGCGTAGTTTTGGCACAATTCCGTTGTACAGACCGACGTTAACAGCAGCCCTGTCTGTGCACACGGAGACCGACTCTGTCGTCCGGTGATCGAACCGCCTTCTGGAAAAGCTTCACAAGTACGTCGGTACGCAAATGCGCTTTGTGACACAAGTGACGGTACGCATTTCAGATTAAGCACATAACCTGCGTACCAGTTAGTTATGTGCACCCCTGTACTACAGCAAAAGTATTCTCCGTCGGGACTTCCTGCAACAACACCACGCCGTTATCAAAGATGTTCTATTGAGAAGACGATCACTACGTGACAAAAGTTTTCAAAACCGTGGCTACTGAAATCAATCTTACTAACTGCTGTCTGTGCAATTTACTCCGCGCGAGTTGGCAGACTTTATTTTGCTTACTTTAACATCATTTTCATGGTGGGGCTAAGCCATTTCTTGGTATGGGTGTAGCCTACCCCAGCCATACCCTGGCGCTGCCGCTGGTGGCAGGTATGGGGCGGGCCATTCTGCACATGCGTTAAATGCGTTAAATATTTTAACGCAATTAATTCAAAAAATTAATTACCGCCGTTAACGCGATAATTTTGACAGCACTAATATAATATATATATGCTAATAATAGTAATAGTATTAATAATTGTAAATGGCCATTGGTCACACCACCAGTTTGTTTTACTGTAAACTTGGAGGAAGCCTGCATGCAGAGCAGACTGCTGCTGCAGCACGCTACACACCGACCCCGCTCCCACCCCCCCCCCCCCTCTCCCTCACACGTGCGACTAAAGATGAACAAAGCGGCAGGTAAAAAGAGTTCCTCCTTGTGGAACTACTTCGAACTTACAAGTCCAAAGGAAGTTAAATGCAAGCTCTGCGAAAAGACGTTGGTCTATCACAGCTCAACCTCAACAATGCGTTCGCATTTGAGTGCGAAGCACGCCAAAGAGGTTACAGAGAAAGACGCAGCACAGCTGGCCATTACCAACTGCTTGTTTGTTGTTTGTACTGTTAAACATGTTCTAGTAAAGAAAACAATGAAATTCCTTTTGTCTGAGTTTTTTTTGTTCTCCTGCGGGGGGGGGGGGGGGGGTCCGAATAATCGATTATTATTCGCCAGGGCTGCTGAATAATCGATTTTGATCATGTTCAGTTTCTGGCAACCCTAATACATATATGTATTATACTCTTATACGATGTATGTAGATAGTATAAGAAATGTGCAGAATATGACAGTTTAATGGTGGAGGTATACACACATATCTCATCATCTCCGACCTTGTCAGGTATTGAACAATCAATAAATAAAGAACACAGAATTGTTCAATATAAAACACAGAATTTGTGTGAATATACTAAATGATTTACAAATAAACACCACTGCATATTTACAACTGTTACACATGCTGATGTAACGCAAATGTTTCCAACTTGGGATCAATAAAGTATATCTTATCTTAAGATGGTCGATGGCTACTGCCATATCTGCAAAATGTGCCTCTGAACCTTGACAAGTGCATGTTTCAGGCTTATCAATGAACAACAGGAGGGGTCACAGACATAAGACCAGCTGTTAAATAAAGCTCTTCTGACCTTAGCTGGCATGTGGGTATATATTAATGCTGCCCATTATGGGCACAAGCAATTTTCACCCACTTATTAATGATATATTTTACATTTGTGTGTCGTATCCCCTAAACCTCCAGGGATGTACACAGTTTAATACTGGCAACTTCTTATTATGGGAAATATGAAAACGTCTTTTAAAACTCCAATTCCCAGCAGAGACGTGCCATAGAACATGTTTCGAACTGGTTGCGAAACACACAATAGCCAGCATGTGTAGTTCTGGGGACAAGGTGGGGGAGGGGGGGACGGGGTGGACCAGTTCAAATCCAGTTTTGGACAGTCTGCCGTGGTTCCATCCCATTTCAAAGTGCTGTTTGACGCTCGGCGTAACCCTCGGCGCACACTCAAACATCCAATCACAGAGCTTGAGGACTATCACGGGGTTTGTCAAGTGAAGCGGAGAGAATACTTACTTCCGGGTGTAAAATTCTCTAAAGCAACTACTCTGAGCTGCTCCGACCCTCGTTCCTGACGGACTTGTGTTTATTAATCAAACAAATAAATAAACACAAGGATAATGTGTTATTGTTGAGTAAATAACTGTGTGGTTTAGAAAATAATACAAAATTAGAAGGAAAAAAATGAAACAATACAGATTTCAGTATTCTGAGCCCCTACTCTCCCCCTAACTGACGGCAACAAAAATCCTACATTATTCAATCAAAATAAAGAAGTAAAAACAATAAGTGTGGCTTGATATTGAGTAAGAAAAAGGTTGATAAACGGTGTGAGAATGGATCTGCGGAGAGCATTTTGCCGCGATCCCAACTCGTCTATTACCAACGTTCAGGGAGCTCTATGCAAGTCAATGGACTCCCTGATAGTTAAAAACTGACTCTCAAGGGGTACCCTGTCTGTAATAGAGTGACGGGGAGGGGCCCTGACCGACCGCCAACATGTGACGGGTTGGGAGTGAGAACGTGTTGGTTCCTGCCCAAGTTGCTTCCACTAGCCCACTCCAATCGGCCTATCCAGCTGGCGCACTTTAATGTCCCACAGGAGAACAGCACGCCTGAGTTGCTGTGCCCTGTGCGTGCCCTAGAGGCGTATATTGATGCTACGGCCCGTATACGACAGTCAGAGCAGCTCTTCATTTGCCATGGCGGCACGAGAAAGGGTTGTGCTCTCTCCAAGCAGCAGCTGTCCTACTGGGTTCTGGATACCATCTCACATGCCTATGGGGCCAGTGGCCGCCCCCCGCCATCAGGGGTGAGATGCCACTCTACAAGGGACATCTCAACGTCTTGGGCTGCCGTGAGAGGGGTGTCCCTGGAGACTATCTGCGCTGCAGCGTTGTGGGCATCGTCTGGCACATTCTCCAGGTTCTACCGGGTCAATCTCGCCACTCCCCATCCTTTGGGCGTGGTCCTGTTGCCGAGCTCCGTTGCTTCCAGCTAGGTAAGCAAGTGTTTGGATTCTTCATGACATGGTTGGCATAAGTCATCCAGTGCTAAAGCACCGCCTCTGGCGGTCATTAGGGATGACATAGAACGATAGTTACAGCTGTAACTACGGTTCTATAGTCCCGGGTGACCGCCAGAGTTTCATGTCACTCAGAATTCTTGTGTGCTCGCGAGAAGATTCTGGGAACCGATCCGCTAATGACGCCGGTCTATGTAGCCGTCGTCACGTGTGTCACAGGTGACTTTGTTGTTATTAGGTACTCGAACTGCGCATGCGTGCGATGGATATATCCAGTGGCGGTCTGGCGGTCATCCGGGACTCATAGAACCGTAGTTACAGCCGTAACTATCGTTATATTGCCAACAAATTGGCCCCTGTTAGAGAATATTCTCCTGTTGTCTGTGTATAGAAGCATTTTAGTGTCTGCCTGCAACTTAGAGCAGGGCACAGGTCAAAGGTCCTGCCTTCCTGTGGGGGAAGTGGCCAACTACGCAGATGATCTTAAACAGACTTTCTTTGTCTCTGAAGATCCTTTATTTAATTATGATTAGAAAGGGCGCGAACAGAGGCTCTCCTGGATCCTCTGGGTAGAATTGCCTGTGTTTTCTGTGTATTTCTCAGTGTTGACTCGGGATTTCTCAATGCACGTTGTGTGAATACCTTGTAAATCACTCACGACCGTGGCTCTCAATTAAACTCAGTGTTTTGATATAAAGCGGACTCCAGCTTCCATTTCTTCCATCAACATTGCTGAGCAGAATTTCTCTCACAGCCCCTCTAATTATAGTTTGTTTTTTGCACAAACCAATTATCATCTTAGATTCATGTCTAGCTCATGGACGTAATAGATGCTATAGGTTACTTACGTAACCCCAGTTCTCAGAGTAACATGAAGTGAGATGTCTCACTATGGGATGCGCCTCAACGCGTATGCAAACAGAAGCATCAATCTCATTACGCCAATCCTGATTGGCTGGTGATCTTGACGTCAACGTCAGGGAATCCACCCACCCTTTAAGTAGCTTGCGCTACGACTCAGCGTCATTCAAAATAAGCACCTCTTCTCGCTTCGCCTTAGCAAGAAGGTCCGTCTGGTGAGACATCTCACTTCATGTTTCTCTGAGTTCTGGGGTTACGTAAGTAACCTATAGTTCTCATTCATAACACTCCGTTCGATGTCTCACTATGGGATATTGAAACTCCCGTATTGCTAGACATGCTTATCTCGAAAATCACCAAAACAACCAGAACTTAACGGGTAGAACCCTGTCTCAACACGGGGCCCAGCACTGCGTGGGCCACACTTGGAGCAGACATCTAGCCTGTAAAAGCGGACAAAAGTGAGCGGCGAGGACCAGCTCGCTGCTGCACAAATGTCCTGGATGGAAAACCCCTTGAACAAAGCCCAGGATGTAGCCTGTCCACGAGTAGAATGAGCACGCAGGCCCGTTGGTGCCTGCAAACCCTGACTCGTATAAGCCAGAGCAATCGCTTCCACAATCCAGTGGGAGAGCCGTTGCCTAGTAACGGGCTTGCCCCTCTGAGGGTTAGCCCAGGATATAAAGAGTTGGTCATTACAACGAAATTCTTTTGACCTGTCCATATAGATGCGTAAAGCACAAACTGGACACAGCAAATTCTGCCTCTGAGGAACACAGCGGTGGAGGAAATGCCACAATGTCAATGGGGGTACATGAGCCAACCACCTTAGATATAAAGGCAGGGTTGGGCTTCAGCAACACTCTCGTTTGCCCCGGGGCAAACTGAGTGCATGAAGGATGTACAGAGAGCACATGAATGTCACTGACTCGCTTGGCAGATGCCAGAGCCAGTAACAGCACTGTCTTCAGTGACAGGTGTTTCATGTCAGCTTCTTCCAGGGGTTCAAATGGAGGTTGAGTGAGCCCATCTAAAACCACTGCCAAGTCCCATAAGGGCACCAGTGACCTGGAAACAGGGAGGAGCCTGCGAGCCCCTTTCATAAAACGGCAGACCAAAGGATGTTGGCTAGCCTCCCTCAAAGCCCACATGGCATGCAGCAATAGCAGCCAGTACACTTTGATCGTAGAGAAAGCTCTGTGTTTATCAATTAAAGTCCTGTAGAATGATAAAAAAGTACATTGCAGGCCCAGTGCGAAGCTATCAGGATAAGTGTGTGGCGTTGTTCTCCTCACTCTGGCCAGAGTTGGGGGGTATCAGAGCCAGGGGTGGGAACGCGTACAGAAGGACCGGAGGCCAACGTGCGCGAGCGCGTCCACGCCTAATGGTGCGTTTAAATCGCGCATTGAAAAGAACAGCTGACATTGAGCGTTTTCTTTTGATGCGAACAGATCTCGGCCGTAACTCACCCACAGCTGACTCACAATTATTGGATGTAGAGTCCAGTCTGCATATAGTGGTGCACCTCTGGACAGCAGATTCGCCCCGAGGTTCATCACGTGCGTCGCTCTCAGAGAGAGGAGACGTCCGCAGCTCCATAAGATCAGTTTGCGTGCCACCATATGTAACTGGAGAGAACGCAAACCCCCTTGGCGGTTTATATACGATATTGTGGTTGTGTTGTCTGTCCTCATGAGGACATGATGTCCTCTGAGAAAAGGCAGAAAGCGTTTCAGGGTGAGGAACACCGCTAAAAGCTCCAGATAATTTATGTTGACCGTTGGAGGTCTCTGCTCCAGAGACCCCTCACAGGTCGACCTTCATATATACCCGAATCCCCCAGCCCGTCAGACATGCGTCTGTGGTGACCACTTTCCGCGATAGGAACAGCACCCATAGGCACGCCCCGTAATAGAAAAGTCAGGTGTAGCCAGTGGCGCAGTGCCATTATGCATTTCATAGTGACCATCACTCTCCGCGCGCCATGACGCGCGGGGAAGAGTACAGTCTGGGCTGGGGACAACATGCTCTATTCTGTGTTTATTAAGAAACCCAGGTCGAGCAGGTGTTTTACGAGGACATTCGTCGGCGTAATAGCCTCTTGCTCCGACTGTGCGAGAAGGAGCCAATCGTCCAGATAAGTTGCCAGGGCGAATACCCTGTTTTCTTAACGGGGCTATCGCGGCTTCCGTACACCGTACAAACACTCGCGGGCTGAGAGACAGACCGAAGGGAAGTACTCTGTACTCGTAACAGACACCCTGAAAGGCGAACCTCAGATATGTCCTGTGTGGGTAATATACTGGGATGTGGAAATACGCATCTTTCAGGTCGACTGATGTGAACCAGTCGTTTTGGCGCACGAGACGCAACAGAGATGTGTGAGTGAGCATTCTGAATTTGTATCTTTTGAGATATTTGTTCAGAGCTCTTAAATCTAGTATAGGCCGAATTCCGTTCCCTCCCCGTTTGGGAACGAGGAAATACTTGGAATAAAAGCCGCTCTGACTCTGTTCGGCGGGTATTATCAATATACCTTCTTTCTAGTAGCGAGAAAATCTCTTGCTCCAGAATATGGGCCAACTCTCCCCGGGCCTGTGAATACAGAATGCCCGAGAAGTGAGGGGGGGTGACAGCGAATTGGAGCCTGTAGCCCCGTGTTACTGTCTTGAAAACCCAAGCAGAATCTGTGAGCATCCTCCACTTTTCGCTTCTCAAAGCGAGCGGAGATGTCACAGCTCTGTCGTCTGCCCTCAATGTCTTTATTTGTTGTGTTATGGGGCCCTCTAGTGTCTGAATACGGTGGTACCCCAGGTTGACAACCCCGGCCGACACTGCGCATGCGCGTGGCGGTGGTGCCTTCACAATCCCGTCTATTGTCCGCCTTTTGAGAGAGGCCATAGCCGCTCTCAAAAGAGGGGCAGACGACAGACTGGTTTATTGTTTTTATTTTCATTTTTATTATTGACTGCGCCCTTGGCTTCAAGCCTGGAAACGACAAGTGGAAAATGATTTATTAGGAAACAACAAATGATGACATGTGTTTGTGTGACTTAAACAGGCAGCGGAACTTGCTCTGGAGCTGGGAACAGGGAACTTCCAGCTCCTTCGTCGAGGAGAGGAGAGGAGGCTGTCAGGCCGCCCGCTCCTTCTTCCTCGCCTGGTGGCTGAAAACCTGGGTTGGCTGCGCCTGAGCGGCAGCTGCCGGAACCGGAGATTTTGTTGGCCAGCTCCCCCTCGCCTTGTGCCTGGGCTGGGACCCGGGACAGGCTGTGTCTCTGCTGCTTCGGTATCTTGACACCGGCAGGACGTGAGGCAGCTTAAGTGAAGGCCTGCCGCGGGACCATTGAAGATGGCGGCTGGACCCTTCGGGGGAGACAGAGCTGGAGAGCCTCGCCTCCCTTCCTTTTTGATTCGCATCTCAGCTGCATCGAAGCTAGAGCTGAGCCAAATATGCCCTCAGGAACAATAGGCATGTCCAGAACATCCTCTTTTTCCCGGTTTGGAAGGTTCGTCAGGTTGAGCCATCTGGCTCTCTCCTGTACCACCATAATTCCCAGTGCTTTGCCCGTGGCTTGGACTGCACAGCGCTGCACACAGAGGCAAATGTCCGTGATCGCTGAGATCTCGTCCCACACGGCAGGCTCAGGTTTGCACGACAAGTCTTCACAGAGCTCCGCCTGGTAGGCGGTCAGCAGCGAGGAGACGTTGAGTGCCCTGGCGGACAAAGCTGCGGCTTTATAGGCCCGTTCGGGTCATCGCTGACTGGAACCGGTCTTGCCTTTGCCGGTAGCATGGGGTTCCTGCTCGGTGTCGAAGCCAGCCTCGGTTGGAGGTGGGCTTGCCACCAGCGGTTTCCATGGGCGGCATATGCGGAGCGGGCCGAGCCTCTCCATACCGTCACAGTCCAGGGAGGAGGCACCCTGGATTGGGGCATTGCTGCTAAAAGGGTGGTCTCTTCCACGAGACCGACACCGTCGTCCAGCATCTGGAAGGAGCTGCCTCTCGTCCTCGCTGCTTGGGGCAAGTTCTTCCCCTCGTAGCGATATCTGGAGGTCTCCTTGGCCACTTCAGGCCATGGGATGTCCAGCCTGGACGCAGCGCGTTGACACACGGACTGCAAGTCCATACTTAGGACGGGCGAAGCTGGTGTGCTTTCGCCCGGGAGAGCGGACATCGCTCCCGGCTTTGCAGCCTGAGCCGATGAAACGAAGATGTCTTCCGAGTCGGACAGGAGGAACTCAGAGGTATCCTCTTCGTCCTCCATATAGTCCAACTCCTGGACATCCTCCGCGGGTGGAACCATGGTGAGGTCCAGTTGGGAGCCCCATCTTGACACACGCTCTTGCCGCCACCGGGTCCCAGCCTGACACGCCGTGGGGCCTCCGGTTCAGCGGCTACCGCTGTTGTTGAGCCCCAGCCTGACACAGCACGGGGCTCAATCTCTGCGGCGGACGCCACCATGTCTTGATTGCTGGCCGGCGAATCAGCGGACATGAGGGGGTCCCGTCCCGACAAGCTAGCTTGGCGTGCTAACCGTCGGCGGAGGCTCTTAATGGTGAAGCGGGTACAATGCCCACACGAGCCGGGGTTATCGATAGCCTCCCGGGCGTGTTCCAGCCCGAGCAGGACGAGCAGACCTGGTGTGAGTCTGTGCCTGAGATCTTAAACCCGCAGCCGCATAGCCGAGCCTCCGAGTCCCTGACTCCTCTGGTGTGAGGGGAGAGAGAGAAGGGTCCATCTTCGTTCACGGGGTGTCGGCGTGGAGGGACACCGCTAGTAACAGGTACGTTACTGAGAAAAAAATCTAAACCTTGCCGTTATTCCAAAAGGAAAAAAGCGACGGTGTAGATTTATTCTGAAAATCCTTCATCTCCGGTTAGCATTTTAGCATGAGGCCTAATATACCATTTACTATAGAGGTGAATTTAGCAGCGAGATGATATGATGTTGCACACCGAAACCTACTGATTTCAACACTACAACTATAGACGTCGAGATATTATTATTGTTGAATATTAAATGAAGGAACAGTTCATTTGAGTACGTTATTGTTTACAGATGTGGGTAGCATGTGACAACATTCGGAACGACCGGAAACCAAACTGCTGTGAAGTATTTCCTGTATTTTTGGAGTATTGATTACAGCGTTTAGAATGTATTAAATGAAAAGTCATGAAAGAGTTAAGGAGGAGAAAAGGCATGTTTAGATATATTGAATGTACAATGTCTGTATCCTCTGATATGCATAACAAACGGACATTAAAACGTGGAGAGCCGGCCCGCAGGGAGGAGCCAGCAGAGGATATATAAACAGCGGGACCTGAGGGGTTCGGCCTCTTTCTCCGCTAGCGAGAGCCAGATACACAGCTGTATTTCTGTCGGACAATATCCTGTTTGTAACATTACCATGCTTTTTATTAATTAAAGTACCAATTTGAAACAATCTCAGAGACTCAATTTAGTCTCCTTTTTAAAGGGGAAAGGAAACACCAATTACAGTTATAATATTCCGGTAGTTTATTCATTTTACAATGGATATTGATCGTAATATTTATTGTATATGATATTACTCGCCAAAAGAAAATTAATTATCCGCCGGCCGGGTGGGGAATTCCGGGACCAGGCCCCGCCATTAGGGGAGTCCCAAATGGTGACGTCACTGGCTGTGTTTTCACTCCACCAGAAGTCAACACAACGTAGCAGATATGGCAGCGATGGAGGAATTTTGCAATGAGATCCACGTTTTGAACGATGAATTTGACTATTCGTCGGGAGATGACATTGATGTGGAAGCATCTACAGTTACCAGGCATCCCATGGCCTATGCTTATGAACCGATTCGGTCGAATAGAGTGGCATACGATCCGGAATAAAAAAATTAAAAAAACACAATGCTAACAGTGAGCCTCTGAATTAGCCCCGAGCGAAAATGCTAACCTATTACTGCACCGAAAATCACTCCTAGCTCCCTTATTACTTATCCTAGCCGCACATCCAACACATCGTTTATGATCGCAAGGAGACACAGAATCTAACGGTGCCCACCTCAACACTGAAAGATACAAACTCGCGAGGTTATCCACAAAAACGTACATCAAAACAAGTGGCGCTAGGTACTAACATACGCCAGGCTAACGGCTTACCTTCCTCATTGTCTGGTCTAAACTGGTCTTCAATGGCATTACAACGATAAAAACGATGATGTAGTTAATCCATAGGTTTATCCAATGGGGCTGTGTCTCCTTTGAAATGTTCTGATAATCTATAAGCAATACAACTGCAATTCCGTTATCTGCTGTCCGCTCTGTGCTCCGTGCGCTCTGGGTCCTGCAATACCATCCATCAATAGCAATACTAGCCTTTTTAGGGCTGTTTTCGACAGATGAGCGTGTGTATGCCAGTTTAATTAGTTGAGCTATAGAACACCCTCAATTCTCTATTGTACGTCATAATAATAGCTACCATTTAGTTTGGACGCGATTGCGTTAATTAATAAGGTCACACTGTGTCAGTAAATACATGTGTGAGCTAGTAATCTGGTAGTGCTGCAATATTTACCTCTCTCTCGGCAGCTGAAGCAACTCGTTTGGTGGCTCGAACTTCACGTTTGTTGACACTGTCATTGTCTTGCGCGGCCGACGTGCTGGGACGGTCGGTGTTCCCGACTGCATACGTTGAGAAATCGAATATTGTGGGAACAGATCCTGGCTTCAAATCCAATGTTTTGTATTGAACCAGGCATCCAGACTAGACTTTGAGCAGCTTCTCATCCTTTAGTGGCAGCCTATGGAAATTGTTGGAGTCTACCGGACCAGGTCCGTCCTCCGCTCAGATCGTTTGGATATGGCCAGAGCGGGGTCGCCGTCCGGATCTGCCGATGACCTTTCTTAGTTCTGAGGGGAAAGGAATTGTGTCCTAGACACTATTCTCTGTTAGCTGTACAAAACTAGACTTTGCACTCCAATGGATTGTTTCTTCAAATAAGCACTTTATTACACAGTTCAACAAAGATATATCAATCCGTACTATACCACAAAGCGCTTTGGACTCCTTCTTGAGTTCCCACCGTGACAGGCTCGTCAGTGTGAGATCCCAGTTGAAGTGAGTGCCGAATTCTGAATATATCTTGTTCTTTATAGTGTTTGCTGTGAAGCCCCCACCTTTGGTGCTCTCTGTGCTGCAGTCTGCCTTTTCTGCCCAGCCACACACAGTTTTAGCTAAGGTCAGGCCAGGGCCATACTCCCTTTTCCTAATTACCTGTTTTAACTGGTTTTCTCACAAGACAGTTGCACCTGGTGTGGCTCAGGGCCCCCATACCGTCCTTGAAGATAACAGGATGTAGCCGGCCAGCAGTAAACTTTAACACGTTATTTTTCCACTCAGACAGCTCAATGTTTTTAGCGTTTCCTATAACAGGATTTACTATATCTTATATTCACAGTTACTTTTTCCTTATTTTATCCTTCAATCCCCCTTTTGCCCCATTCTAATGATTGGGGCAACAAAACAACGCTATTGTTTATGTACATTTATGTCAGCTGTTTTAGGCTTCTGTCTCTCTTTCCCACATTCTGCCATACGGTGGTACTGGTGGTGCTGTCGGGAAAGTGTCCATTGCTGCTGCTTTCTTCTTCGCCTTCCTCAATGTCTGGGTTGTTTTCTAAGGATAGCAAGGCGAGTTGTTGGCCCAGGGGAGTAGAAGGTGCTATGGGTACTAATTATTTTGTCCACCATTGAGCGGATACATGGGATGCAGCAGCACCCGCACAAGGTCAAAATTGCTGCAAACACGGCCATTGATATCTTGTGTAGTTTCATTTTGTGGGGAATTTGGATTATTACTTTGGTCAATGATTTGCCTCCCCCTTTCACCCACTATGATAATGATTATTCCAACAATGATGAAAAAACAAAGTGTTAAGGCCAAGCAATAGAGGTGTTGGTTAGGTCCTGAGTTCTTCTTCATCTTCGTTTTTCTTGTAAAAGTTCTTTGGTGTATCAGTGTAGGTGAGTGTCTCTTGTGTGGTGTGTGTATGTGATGCGTGTGGTGTACCGCCTACTTTGGGGGAGCGGTCCCTTGTTGTGCCTCCTCGCCGGCTGTTATCTCCTGGGCTGCCGTTGGTTCTCCTGTTGTCTCCTCCTCCTCGGAAGTTGAGTCGATGTCCACACTTGGGGGTTGGGGGCTTCGGTTGTTTGCCTGATGTTCAGTTGGCCTAGGTCCTGGGTGGTGTCAGCGAGGGTCCTGGTAGGTGCTGGTGCTTCCACACACCTGCTCCAGTGGTACCACGTGTCCCCCTTTCCTTGTAGGCGGACGGCATGGGATGTCCTCTGGGTCACTCGGTCGGGGCCGGAGGGCCTGGGGTTGACAGTCAGCCTCGTGCGTCTCGGGTCCCCCTTTCGGCGTCAGCAACCTGTGTGGAGAAATCTGATACAAATCCCTCAAGCCTACGCTCCGGGCTCTGGGGCCCTCGGCTGTTTGACCCACCAGTGCGTGGCAACTTGGAGCCTGTTGGTGGGGTGTCTTAAAACAACAGACGTCTGTGCACAGGTTTTCTAAATTAATTGTGCAGCTTCAGAATCTTAATACTTGGACTGTGCCAACTAAATAAGAACCCCAACATCTTTAGGTAAACTAAATAACATATTTCAATAGCTCTGAATTTCTGACAAGCATCTGTATTTATTTTTAAATGAAATCCCTGAGATCCCATTAAAAATCTAAATATGATTTGAACTGCTAATGTTTCTGGTAAAGAAACACACTAATCTTATGGATTCAAAAACAACCAAAATCACAATACTAACAAAGTGAATGGCTTCCTGGTGATACTGCTTCTACCCGTCAGTGCTTAGATATTATCCCGCTGAAAAAATGAATACAGAATTCCAACAACTGTCCTCAAATGTCTTTCTATTATGTATTTAGATTAAATGTATATCCCCATAATGACCTCAACAATAAAGTCTATGGCTTTTACTTCTTTACCAGGCTAGTTACATGATGTTGTCCAAATTACATTCTATCTCATTACATTACTATGTTTTAACTTTAACTGTAAATATGTTCTTTCTACATTTCAAACCTTAGTTACTTTAATACCTGTTGACACATTAGTTGACACATTACTCACAGGTCAGCTTCTTAAGTCCATCTCTCTGGTAGCCCCTTGGCCACTGATTCTTATCTGTGTTACCTGCTATAACTCAATCAATATTAGAGACATGTCAACATTCATCAAACAGTGTGTTATCCCCAAATATGGAGCAGGTCAATTCTAAAACTGTCAATCAATGATCAGATTGAACAATGGAGTTGGGCAGCAGGTTCCTTTCAGTCCCTACATGAAAAATGTACATTGTAAAGTTTACACTCCCCCTTTTTTACACATTATCTCATGTGTAAACAAAAACCTGTATGGGAAGAAAACCTTCAGGTCATAATGGATTATAAGACAATACCAAACATTTTTCCCAAATGTACATCCATCATTTCCCACAGTAAACACTCCAGTAAGTGTTTCTCTCCATCTTTCAGTCCTAAAAGAAACAGAACTTCAAATGTCATAGTTTGAGTTTCACATTCTGCAAACCGCCACCTCCTGTGGGAGTGAAACATCAAGTAGGTTAGAAACGGTTTCCCCTTTTGTGCAATGTTAGGAAACCTCTCATTTCACACATTATTATCACACAGAAATAATGTGTTAGTCCAAAACATGCTTGATTAGTCATCGTTTTAAATCATGCAGTTGCACTGATCAGATGCAACATACACTCACTCACACTGTCAGGTTGTAAAGTCAGGTTTTGGTCAGGTACACCTCAGAGTCAGTCATTGACAGTGCCTTCCCAAGTTACCCTGTCTGTCAGGGTCAAAGGTCAGTTGGTCTTTTTGGCCATGTGTCGTGCCCTGCAGAGATGTTCCAGCACAGGCCAGCATCCTCCGTCTATAGAAATCTGTATATATGGAGCGCCATCATTTATTAATTCACAATTACAACTATAATGTTCAAGATATCTCTGTTTCCCAAATTCCCTGAAAAGTGTTAGCCAAAAAATGTCACTTCCTTATTGTACTACTACTGCAGTTCATTTACACCTAATCAATATCAACACGTCTAATAGATGTAATTCAGAAACTTGTGTACATCACTATTATCTTGTGTCAAAACATTATCAGGATCTGTAAAGCTCTGCTATGTATTCCATAACTCATTCTATTAATTTATCTTCAATTCTGGTGCACTTA
>NW_027263232.1:0-32500 GCF_902827115.2 Pseudochaenichthys georgianus
TAAATCTTACAGTTTTTACCTTCTATTTCCTGAACTGAAATACTAAAGTTTTGTGGAGAATGCGGGCATCGATCCCGCTACCTCTCGCATGCTAAGCGAGCGCTCTACCATTTGAGCTAATTCCCCTATACAACAATGCTCTTGTAGTACTTCTAAGTTGTTTTCTCCAACTCTCCTCCATGCCATTCCTTTCGAGGGCCGACATAAACACTCTGAATCTTGACCTGGCTCTTACGTTTACTGGAAAACTGGTGAAAACAGGACGAGGTGGCCGAGTGGTTAAGGCGATGGACTGCTAATCCATTGTGCTCTGCACGCGTGGGTTCGAATCCCATCCTCGTCGTAGTAAGGTTTAGTTCAATGAAGCTGATGCAATATGGCAAAAAGCCTGTGATTTCGGCTTCAGCACACCAGGTAAACTGAACAAAAGACAGTTGAGGCCACCGAAAAACCAGGCGGAATGCTCTCCTTGTTTCGACAAGTCAGTTGTGGGCTACCTGTCCTTCCATAATTCCATGTTCCCAATTACCATATTGTTGGCTTGTAAGTTAGGAAATCGTTGTTAGACTTTGTGGTCTCGCTATCAGGTTGGCAGGAAAAGTTGAACATCCAGAAAATATCTTAAATCTTACAGTTTTTACCTTCTATTTCCTGAACTGAAATACTAAAGTTTTGTGGAGAATGCGGGCATCGATCCCGCTACCTCTCGCATGCTAAGCGAGCAATCTACCATTTGAGCTAATTCCTCTATACAACAATGCTCTTGTAGTACTTCTAAGTTGTTTTCTCCAACTCTCCTCCATGCCATTCCTTTCGAGGGCCTACATAAACACTCTGAATCTTGACCTGGCTCTTACATTTACTGGAAAACTAGTGAAAACAGGTGGCCGAGTGGTTAAGGCGATGGACTGCTAATCCATTGTGCTCTGCACGCGTGGGTTCGAATCCCATCCTCGTCGTAGTAAGGTTTAGTTCACTGAAGCTGATGCAATATGGCAAAAAGCCTGTGATTTCGGCTTCAGCACACCAGGTAAACTGAACAAAAGACAGTTGAGGCCACCGAAAAACCAGGCAGAATGCTCTCCTTGTTTCGACAAGTCTGTTGTGGGCTACCTTTCCTTCCATAACGCCACGTCCCAATTTTCCATATTGTTGGCTTGTATGTGAGGAAATCGTTGTTAGACTTTGTGGTCTCGCTATCAGGTTGGCTGGAAAAGTTGAACATCCAGAAAATATCTTAAATCTTACAGTTTTTACCTTCTATTTCCTGAACTGAAATACTAAAGTCTTGTGGAGAATGCGGGCATCGATCCCGCTACCTCTCGCATGCTAAGCGAGCGCTCTACCATTTGAGCTAATTCCCCTATACAACAATGGTCTTGTAGTACTTCTAAGTTGTTTTCTCCAACTCTCCTCCATGCCATTCCTTTCGAGGGCCGACATAAACACTCTGAATCTTGACCTGGCTCTTACGTTTACTGGAAAACTGGTGAAAACAGGACGAGGTGGCCGAGTGGTTAAGGCGATGGACTGCTAATCCATTGTGCTCTGCACGCGTGGGTTCGAATCCTATCCTCGTCGTAGTAAGGTTTAGTTCAATGAAGCTGATGCAAAATGGCAAAAAGCCTGTGATTTCGGCTTCAGCACACCAGGTAAACTGAACAAAAGACAGTTGAGGCCACCGAAAAACCAGGCGGAATGCTCCCCTTGTTTTGACAAGTCAGTTGTGGGCTACCTGTCCTTCCATAATTCCATGTTCCCAATTACCATATTGTTGGCTTGTAAGTTAGGAAATCGTTGTTAGACTTTGTGGTCTCGCTATCAGGTTGGCAGGAAAAGTTGAACATCCAGAAAATATCTTAAATCTTACAGTTTTTACCTTCTATTTCCTGAACTGAAATACTAAAGTTTTGTGGAGAATGCGGGCATCGATCCCGCTACCTCTCGCATGCTAAGCGAGCATTCTACCATTTGAGCTAATTCCCCTATACAACAGTGCTCTTGTAGTACTTCTAAGTTGTTTTCTCCAACTCTGCTCCATGCCATTCCTTTCGAGGGCCGACATAAACACTCTGAATCTTGACCTGGCTCTTACGTTTACTGGAAAACTGGTGAAAACAGGACTAGGTGGCCGAGTGGTTAAGGCGATGGACTGCTAATCCATTGTGCTCTGCACGCGTGGGTTCGAATCCCATCCTCGTCGTATTAAGGTTTAGTTCAATGAAGCTGCGGCAATATGGCAAAAAGCCAGCGATCTCGGCTTCAGCACACCAGGTAAACTGAACAAAAGACTGTTGAGGCCACCAAAAAACCAGGCGGAATGCTCTCCTTGTTTCGACAAGTCAGTTGTGGGCTACCTGACCTTCCATAATGCCACGTTCCAAATGTCCATATTGTTTGCTTGTAAGTGAGGAAATCGTTGTTAGATGTTGTGGTCTCGCTATCAGGTTGGCAGGAAAAGTTGAACATCCAGAAAATATCCTAAATCTTAAAGTTTGTACCTTCTATTTCCTGAACCGAAATACTAAAGTTTTGTGGAGAATGCGGGCATCGATCCCACTACCTCTCGCATGCTAAGCGAGCGCTCTACCATTTGAGCTAATTCCCCTATCCAACAATGGTCTTGTAGTACTTCTAAGTTGTTTTCTCCAACTCTCCTCCATGCCATTCCTTTCGAGGGCCGACATAAACACTCTGAATCTTGACCTGGCTCTTACGTTTACTGGAAAACTGGTGAAAACAGGACGAGGTGGCCGAGTGGTTAAGGCGATGGACTGCTAATCCATTGTGCTCTGCACGCGTGGGTTCGAATCCTATTCTCGTCGTAGTAAGGTTTAGTTCAATGAAGCTGATGCAAAATGGCAAAAAGCCTGTGATTTCGGCTTCAGCACACCAGGTAAACTGAACAAAAGACAGTTGAGGCCACCGAAAAACCAGGCGGAATGCTCCCCTTGTTTTGACAAGTCAGTTGTGGGCTACCTGTCCTTCCATAATTCCATGTTCCCAATTACCATATTGTTGGCTTGTAAGTTAGGAAATCGTTGTTAGACTTTGTGGTCTTGCTATCAGGTTGGCAGGAAAAGTTGAACATCCAGAAAATATCTTAAATCTTACAGTTTTTACCTTCTATTTCCTGAACTGAAATACTAAAGTTTTGTGGAGAATGCGGGCATCGATCCCGCTACCTCTCGCATGCTAAGCGAGCGCTCTACCATTTGAGCTAATTCCCCTATACAACAATACTCTTGTAGTACTTCTAAGTTGTTTTCTCCAACTCTCCTCCATGCCATTCCTTTCGAGGGCCTACATAAACACTCTGAATCTTGACCTGGCTCTTACATTTACTGGAAAACTAGTGAAAACAGTGGCCGAGTGGTTAAGGCGATGGACTGTTAATCCATTGTGCTCTGCACGCGTGGGTTTGAATCCCATCCTCGTCGTAGTAAGGTTTAGTTCACTGAAGCTGATGCAATATGGCAAAAAGCCTGTGATTTCGGCTTCAGCACACCAGGTAAACTGAACAAAAGACAGTTGAGGCCACCGAAAAACCAGGCAGAATGCTCTCCTTGTTTCGACAAGTCTGTTGTGGGCTACCTTTCCTTCCATAACGCCACGTCCCAATTTTCCGTATTGTTGGCTTGTATGTGAGGAAATCGTTGTTAGACTTTGTGGTCTCGCTATCAGGTTGGCTGGAAAAGTTGAACATCCAGAAAATATCATAAATCTTACAGTTTTTATCTTCTATTTCCTGAACTGAAATACTAAAGTTTTGTGGAGAATGCGGGCATCGATCCCGCTACCTCTCGCATGCTAAGCGAGCACTCTACCATTTGAGCTAATTCCCCTATACAACAATGCTCTTGTAGTACTTCTAAGTTGTTTTCTCCAACTCTCCTCCATGCCATTCCTTTCGAGGGCCGACATAAACACTCTGAATCTTGACCTGGCTCTTATGTTTACTGGAAAACTGGTGAAAAGAGGACGAGGTGGCCGAGTGGTTAAGGCGATGGACTGCTAATCCATTGTGCTCTGCACGCGTGGGTTCGAATCCCATCCTCGTCGTAGTAATGTTTAGTTCAATAACCTGCTGCAATATGGCAAAAAGCCTGTGATTTCGGCTTCAGCACACCAGGTAAACTGAACAAAAGACAGTTGAGGCCACCGAAAAACCAGGCGGAATGCTCTCCTTGTTTCGACAAGTCTGTTGTGGGCTACCTGTCCTTCCATAATGCCACGTTCCCAATTACCATATTGATGGCTTGTAAGTGAGTAAATCGTTGTTAGACTTTGTGGTCTCGCTATCAGGTTGGCTGGAAAAGTTGAACATCCAGAAAATATCTTAAATCTTACAGTTTTTACCTTCTATTTCCTGAACTGAAATACTAAAGTCTTGTGGAGAATGCGGGCATCGATCCCGCTACCTCTCGCATGCTAAGCGAGCGCTCTACCATTTGAGCTAATTCCCCTATACAACAATGCTCTTGTAGTACTTCTAAGTTGTTTTCTCCAACTCTCCTCCATGCAATTCATTTTGAGGGCCTCCATAAACACTCTGAATCTTGACCTGGCTCTTACGTTTACTGGAAAACTGGTGAAAACAGGAAGAGGTGGCCGAGTGGTTAAGGCGATGGACTGCTAATCCATTGTGCCCTGCACGCGTGGGTTCGAATCCCATCCTCGTCGCAGTAATGTTTAGTTCAAGAACCTGCTGCAATATGGCAAAAAGCCAACGATTTCGGCTTCAGCACACCAGGTAAACTGAACAAAAGACAGTTGAGGCCATATTACCATATTGTTGGCTTGTAAGTTCGGAAATCGTTGTTAGACTTTGTGTTCTAGCTATCAGGTTGGCTGGAAAAGTTGAACATCCAGAAAATATCTTAAATCTTACAGTTTTTACCTTCTATTTCCTGAACTGAAATACTAAAGTTTTGTGGAGAATGCGGGCATCGATCCCGCTACCTCTCGCATGCTAAGCGAGCATTCTACCATTTGAGCTAATTCCCCTATACAACAGTGCTCTTGTAGTACTTCTAAGTTGTTTTCTCCAACTCTCCTCCATGCCATTCCTTTCGAGGGCCGACATAAACACTCTGAATCTTGACCTGGCTCTTACGTTTACTGGAAAACTGGTGAAAACAGGACTAGGTGGCCGAGTGGTTAAGGCGATGGACTGCTAATCCATTGTGCTATGCACGCGTGGGTTCGAATCCCATCCTCGTCGTATTAAGGTTTAGTTCAATGAAGCTGCGGCAATATGGCAAAAAGCCAGCGATTTCGGCTTCAGCACACCAGGTAAACTGAACAAAAGACTGTTGAGGCCACCAAAAAACCAGGCGGAATGCTCTCCTTGTTTCGACAAGTCAGTTGTGGGCTACCTGACCTTCCATAATGCCACGTTCCAAATGTCCATATTGTTTGCTTGTAAGTGAGGAAATCGTTGTTAGACTTTGTGGTCTCGCTATCAGGTTGGCAGGAAAAGTTGAACATCCAGAAAAAATCCTAAATCTTAAAGTTTGTACCTTCTATTTCCTGAACCGAAATACTAAAGTTTTGTGGAGAATGCGGGCATCGATCCCACTACCTCTCGCATGCTAAGCGAGCGCTCTACCATTTGAGCTAATTCCCCTATCCAACAATGGTCTTGTAGTACTTCTAAGTTGTTTTCTCCAACTCTCCTCCATGCCATTCCTTTCGAGGGCCGACATAAACACTCTGAATCTTGACCTGGCTCTTACGTTTACTGGAAAACTGGTGAAAACAGGACGAGGTGGCCGAGTGGTTAAGGCGATGGACTGCTAATCCATTGTGCTCTGCAGGCGTGGGTTTGAATCCCATCTTCGTCGTAGTAAGGTTTAGTTCACTGAAGCTGATGCAATATGGCAAAAAGCCTGTGATTTCGGCTTCAGCACACCAGGTAAACTGAACAAAAGACAGTTGAGGCCACCGAAAAACCAGGCAGAATGCTCTCCTTGTTTCGACAAGTCTGTTGTGGGCTACCTTTCCTTCCATAACGCCACGTCCCAATTTTCCATATTGTTGGCTTGTATGTGAGGAAATCGTTGTTAGACTTTGTGGTCTCGCTATCAGGTTGGCTGGAAAAGTTGAACATCCAGAAAATATCTTAAATCTTACAGTTTTTACCTTCTATTTCCTGAAATGAAATACTAAAGTTTTGTGGAGAATGCGGGCATCGATCCCGCTACCTCTCGCATGCTAAGCGAGCACTCTACCATTTGAGCTAATTCCCCTATACAACAGTGCTCTTGTAGTACTTCTAAGTTGTTTTCTCCAACTCTCCTCCATGCCATTCCTTTCGAGGGCCTACATAAACACTCTGAATCTTGACCTGGCTCTTATGTTTACTGGAAAACTGGTGAAAAGAGGACGAGGTGACCGAGTGGTTAAGGCGATGGACTGCTAATCCATTGTGCTCTGCACGCGTGGGTTCGAATCCCATCCTCGTCGTAGTAATGTTTAGTTCAATAACCTGCTGCAATATGGCAAAAAGCCTGTGATTTCGGCTTCAGCACACCAGGTAAACTGAACAAAAGACAGTTGAGGAAAAACCAGGCGGAATGCTCTCCTTGTTTCGACAAGTCAGTTGTGGGCTACCTGTCCTTCCATATTGCCACGTTCCCAATTACCATATTGTTGGCTTGGAAGTGAGGAAATCGTTGTTAGACTTTGTGGTCTCGCTATCAGGATGGCTGGAAAAGTTTGCGCCCTGTTCCTCCTGGTCTCGACAGACAGTCTTTACAGTTGTCCAAAATGTATTTTCCATTATAGGTGGTTCAGGGGCATTCTTTTTCTGAATGTCTGTACTGCATGGCTGTTAACCACATCAACAAAAAAGTGCGTACACTCCCCGACGGGGAATTGAACCCCGGTCTCCCACGTGACAGGCGGGGATACTGAACTAACGAGGAGATGTTTGACAGTCCTGACTCCGCCCATCGAATTCCATTCCTTACCAATGCACATCTTGTAAATGAAAGCAAATTGCTCTTTCAGCCAGACTCTTTGATTCCCCTTCTTGCTCTATGCTACGGGCGATTACTTTTCTTCCCTGCGTGAGCTCATCTGCGTTTGACGTTTCGAACTTTAGACCTCTCGAACAGGTCTTGGCTTGACCCCTTTATGCTGGAATCCGCCATTGTCACCCAACAGAATGTTGCTTTTGTGCCTCGTTGGCGCAGTAGGCAGTGCGTCAGTCTCATAATCTGAAGGTCGTGAGTTCGAGCCTCACACGGGGCATATCTTTTGTAGTGTATTCATTTCTGATCTGGCGGGTAACGTGCATGATTCAATGCCATCCATTTCAGTATTAAATGGCAAGGCAATCCTGTGAATGTTCTCTTCCCATCTTGAATGCAAAATCTTTTAGCACATAAACAACAGCCTTCCTCGAGTGTGGCAGGTATTCAACATTGGCAGGGATAAAGGCCCTTTCCAAAAATTGCGCTTGCCTCGCCCGGGAATCGAACTCCCGCCCGATTTTATTTTCAGAGCGGTAAGAAGACCTCAACGTAAGCATTGGTGGTTCAGTGGTAGAATTCTTGCCTGCCACGCGGGAGGCCCGGGTTCGATTCCCGGCCAATGCACTTTAAGTTCTAATGAGTAGCCCGAATTCACATAGTTCCTTACGTGGTGTTGATGAGAGAAACTGGAAAGTACTACCTTGGAATCTGAAGCTCCAAGAGATCAAACAATCTGTTGACTGTTGATAGTTCATCCGACAATCGCTCAATACTGACAGATATAAGGGCCCTTGGATTTCATCGGGACAATATTGATGGGAAGAGGACAAATCTACTCATGTGCTCCATGGACAGCCAGAACCAGGAAACTATGGCAAGCCTGACAGAAATAAGGGTCCTTGGATTTCATCAAGGCAATATAGATGGAAAGAGGAAAAATCAACTCATGTGCTCCATAGACAGCCAGAACTAGGAAACTATAACAAGGCTTTAAGGACACCAACATTTCATTTAAAATGTTGTCATCAGAAGAGAATGGGGAGAGTCTGTCGTCCACTTATAAGTTCCTTTAGATGACCTGCTTTGCGTCTACGTCCTGTTCCCCCTGGTCTCCACAGACTTGACCCCTTTATTGTGGACTCTGCCATTGTCACCCAACGGAATGTTGCTTTTGGGCCTCGTTGGCGCAGTAGGCAGCGCGTCAGTCTCATAATCTGAAGGTCGTGAGTTCGAGCCTCACACGGGGCATATCTTTTGTAGTGTATTCATTTCTGATCTGGCGGGTAACGTGCATGATTCAACGCCATCCATTTCAGTATTAAATGGCAAGGCAATCCTGTGAACAATGAGTTGCCCAAATTCACATAGTTCCTTACGCCGTGTTGATGAGAGAAACTGGAAAGTACTACCTGGGAATCTGAAGCTCCAAGGGATCAAACAAGCTGTTGACTGTTGATAGACTGTTCATCAGACAATCGCTCACTACTGACAGAAATAAGGGCCCTTGGATTTCATCAGGGCAATATGCATGCAAAGAGGAACAATTTACTCATGTGCTCCATGGACAGCCAGAACCAGGAAACGATGGCAAGCCTTTATGGACACCAACATTCGGTCGTCCACTTATAAGTTCCTTTAGATGTCCTGCTTTGCGTTTGCGCCCTGTTCCTCCTGGTCTCGACAGACAGTCTTTACAGTTGTGCAAAATGTATTTTCCATTATAGGTGGTTCAGGGGCATTCTTTTTCTGAATGTCTGTACTGCATGGCTGTTAACCACATCAACAAAAAAGTGCGTACACTCCCCGACGGGGAATTGAACCCCGGTCTCCCACGTGACAGGCGGGGATACTGAACTACCGAGGAGATGTTTGACAGTCCTGACTCCGCCCATCGAATTCCATTCCTTACCAATGCACATCTTGTAAATGAAAGCAAATTGCTCTTTCAGCCAGACTCTTTGATTCCCCTTCTTGCTCTATGCTACGGGCGATTACTTTTCTTCCCTGCGTGAGCTCATCTGCGTTTGACGTTTCGACCTTTAGACCTCTCGAACAGGTCTTGGCTTGACCCCTTTATGCTGGAATCCGCCATTGTCACCCAACAGAATGTTGCTTTTGGGCCTCGTTGGCGCAGTAGGCAGCGCGTCAGTCTCATAATCTGAAGGTCGTGAGTTCGAGCCTCACACGGGGCATATCTTTTGTAGTGTATTCATTTCTGATCTGGCGGGTAACGTGCATGATTCAACGCCATCCATTTCAGTATTAAATGGCAAGGCAATCCTGTGAACAATGAGTTGCCCAAATTCACATAGTTCCTTACGCCGTGTTGATGAGAGAAACTGGAAAGTACTACCTGGGATTCTGAAGCTCCAAGGGATCAAACAAGCTGTTGACTGTTGATAGACTGTTCATCAGACAATCGCTCACTACTGACAGAAATAAGGGCCCTTGGATTTCATCAGGGCAATATGCATGCAAAGAGGAACAATTTACTCATGTGCTCCATGGACAGCCAGAACCAGGAAACTATGGCAAGCCTTTATGGACACCAACATTCGGTCGTCCACTTATAAGTTCCTTTAGATGTCCTGCTTTGCTTTTGCGCCCTGTTCCTCCTGGTCTCAACAGACAGTCTTTACAGTTCATGCGATATCATGAAACAATCCCTGGCGGCCGCGCGCGCAGGTTCGAATCCTGCCGACAACGATACATGCTTTTGAGCAACGGGAACTCACAAAGAAAACATTTGTATACTTAGCTGCAGAGATATTTCACGTGCAACAGAGAACATTATCAGTTTGAAACTCCCCAAAACCACGGTCTGAGAAACGGAAGTGCGGACTCTCAATCTGACCATTTTACATTTTCACCGTAAACCTCTCTGGCTTGGGTTGAAAGTCACGGTCAGATGAAGCAAACAGAACCAAATTATTTGGAGGGACTGAAGAAACCAATCTGAGCTCCCCACTCGGACACTCTTTGCAAGGGAATGTCTTGTTGAGCATGATTTTCAGCACCTATCGGTAGGCCAAACAATAAAGGTTTGCTCCCTTGATAGTTCAGTTGGTAGAATGAAGGACTGTATGAAAGACCGAAATTCGCATTTGTTCAACAGATCTAGGTTGTCGTGGCCGAGTGGTTAAGGCGATGGACTAGAAATCCATTGGGGTCTCCCGGCGCAGGCTCGAATCCTGCCGACAACGATACATGCTTTTGAGCAACAGGAACTCACAAAGAAAACATTTGTATACTTAGCTGCAGAGATATTTCACGTGCAACAGAGAACATTATCAGTTTGAAACTCCCCAAAACCACGGTCTGAGAAACGGAAGTGCGGACTCTCAATCTGACCATTTTACATTTTCACCGTAAACTTCTCTGGCTTGGGTTGAAAGTCACGGTCAGATGAAGCAAACAGAACCAAATTATTTGGAGGGACTGAAGAAACCAACCTGAGCTCCCCACTCGGACACTCTTTGCAAGGCAATGTCTTCTTGAGCATGATTTTCAGCACCTATCGGTAGGCCAAACAATAAAGGTTTGCTCCCTTGATAGTTCAGTTGGTAGAATGAAGGACTGTATGAAAGACCGACATTCGCATTTGTTCAAAACATCTAGGTTGTCGTGGCCGTCACCTCCGCCAGTTGGACTGCCAACTGAAGTCGTACCGATCCTAACAGTTCCTAACAGTTCCTAACGAAGGTCCGACCCAGGTCCGAACAGGTCCTAACCGACACCCAATGACAGGGCAGCAGGTCCTAACAGGTCCTAACCGACACCCAATGACAGGGCAGCAGGTCCTAACAGGTCCTAACCGACACCCAATGACAGGGCAGCTACCCCTACACGTGACATGGGGCAAAAGGTTCGCACCTCCCCTCTCCATCTCAGAGAGCGTTCGCAAGAAGAAGACGAAGAAAAGAAAAACAGGTAATAACAATGAACTTGTATTAATTACACGATAATACTCTATCTGAAAGCTGGCCATGATATTTTCATCCGGGGAAAGTAATTTGTAATAGTTGTCACCGTGTTTATTCCGAGATTCGCCGCATCTAGCTCCCGTTGTTAAAGTTAGCTCATGCTAACGCTGTAACGTTTTATATCTGTCTGACATTTATAATAAACCAACCTCGCATAGAATGGACTCCCGACATAGCGGAAGATATTATTGATTACACATAATTCAAAGTTGAACTCTTTCTGAAAAGAAAAAAATAGCGGTAAATGTTGTGTGGTAGTAACCGTGGATTTGCTCGCTGTAACTGTACGGAGAATTTGTAGCTTTCTACACACGATTATTTTTAGAAGTGTGCAGACTTAATAATAAAATGCCGTTATATAGCCTATAACGTTAGTGCTACAGTGAGTGGCATACTGTTAATATATGTCCCACCTACAGCACATTTGCGATATTGCACTAGTATAACTCATATTGTATTGTCTTGGTGGAGAAAAGAACTACTCAGATATTTTAATTCAGTTAAAGTAATATAATCACAGCTAAAGGTACTGCATTTACATTCTCATATGCTTAATACATATTATAACACTTCATAATAATTATTCATGCTTTACTGTGTTCTTCAATTAATATTGCTGCTGCTGCTAAATGTGGCTGGCGCTGATTTAATTACATACTGCTAAGTAGAACAAATCAATGACAATACAATGTCATGTTTACAGTATATATCCTTTTCTATGTATATTTATCTAATTCCACCAACTGACATTTTCCTTGATATTTCAGTGATGACGAAGACAGGTAAACCTGACGGTTGTTGGGCTGGTATCATGCACCAGTATGCCCAGGGGAAGCACCGGTTCAGCACGGGACAGAGACCGAAGTCCAAGAAATGGAAGTCTGTCATTCAGCGTATTGACGCATGTCCTTTGACACCTAAATTCAACCTCCCAGTCCGGTATATTGATATCTTCGGCAGAAGAATCCTCTGCAAATGTGGATATCATGTGGTGAGTGATGGTTATATTTAAGTTAGATCATTCAGTTTAAGTTCATCCTGCACGGACGATTGTTGCCATAAGCCAATGTGTATTCACTTTTAGGTGTCTGCACAGGAAAATGCTACTTTGATAACCTCTATTTTTCCACAGTCAGGTGATCAGGCAGGAAGTCAGAACTTGGAGGCAGCATGCAGCTCAAGTTCAGGGACACAGCAGTCAGTCCCCGCCACACAGAGCAGCTCAGGTGCATCATGCCCCCCAGCTGTCCCCGCCACACAGAGCAGCTCAGGTGCATCATGCCCCCCAGCTGTCCCCCCACACAGAGCAGCTCAGGTGCATCATGCCCCCCAGCTGTCCCCGCCACACAGAGCAGCTCAGGTGCATCATGCCCCCCAGCTGTCCCCGCCACACAGAGCAGCTCAGGTGCATCATGCCCCCCAGCTGTCCCCGCCACACAGAGCAGCTCAGGTGCATCATGCCCCCCAGCTGTCCCCGCCACACAGAGCAGCTCAGGTGCATCATGCCCCCCAGCTGTCCCCCCACACAGAGCAGCTCAGGTGCATCATGCCCCCCAGCTGTCCCCCCACACAGAGCAGCTCAGGTGCATCATGCCCCCCAGCTGTCCCCGCCACACAGAGCAGCTCAGGTGCATCATGCCCCCCAGCTGTCCCCCCACACAGAGCAGCTCAGGTGCATCATGCCCCCCAGCTGTCCCCCCACACAGAGCAGCTCAGGTGCATCATGCCCCCCAGCTGTCCCCCCACACAGAGCAGCTCAGGTGCATCATGCCCCCCAGCTGTCCCCCCACACAGAGCAGTGTTGTGAGCAGTGTGGACAGAAGACCAGGGGTGCAATGGAGCTACTCAAACACATTGAAGATTGCCATCTTCCGAGCACCAGCAGGAGTGAAACACAACAGCCAACACAACGCACCTCTGCACCACCAACACAAAGCACCTCTGCACCAACACAACACACCTCTGCACCACCACAACGCACCTCTGCACCAACACAACACACCTCTGCACCACCAACACAACACACCTCTGCACCACCAACACAACACACCTCTGCACCAACACAACGCACCTCTGCACCACCAACACAACACACCTCTGCACCAACACAACGCACCTCTGCACCACCACAACGCACCTCTGCACCACCAACACAACACACCTCTGCACCAACACAACACACCTCTGCACCAACACAACACGCCTCTGCACCAACACAACACACCTCTGCACCACCAACACAACGCACCTCTGCACCAACACAACACACCTCTGCACCAACACAACACACCTCTGCACCACCAACACAACGCACCTCTGCACCAACACAACACACCTCTGCACCAACACAACACACCTCTGCACCACCAACACAACGCACCTCTGCACCAACACAACGCACCTCTGCACCAACACAACACACCTCTGCACCACCAACACAACACACCTCTGCACCAACACAACGCACCTCTGCACCAACACAACGCACCTCTGCACCAACACAACGCACCTCTGCACCACCACAACCTATACCGCAACAGCCCCAACCTCCTCCTTCTCCTCTTTATCACACATCTCCATCTCTCGTTCATCTGAGGCCGCCCAAGGTGAAGTGTGTGAGGTTTCTCCCCAACCAGTTCAAGCGGGTCATCAAACCAGCCGACCAGGAGTGGACTGCGACGTGTCTCTACGAGCCCACAGGACAGCTGAGGCAACAGTTCTCCCAGAACTGGTTCCATCCCCCAAATCCACCACAACGTGCTACTGCTCCACCTGAACCCATGAACCGCTACAGGCAGCGGATGTTTCTGTGGGCACGATGAGGATGTGGGGTATCCCACTGAAGTGCGCTCAGTGCGGTAGGAAGATGCATCACTCTGGGATATACCCTAAGGTACGGGAAGTCATCGACCTTGATTCACGGTACTACTTGGTCGGCGGTGACTATCCTCGGTGCAGTAAGTGCATGATCCCTGTGTGTCCTTGGAGTGCGGATGTATTGGTTCAGTTAGATCCTGCTCACAGGAACAGGTTTCCTGCAGTTCTCACCGCACAGCTGGCTCTGGACAGGAGGTGTGTGACCATGCTTAAACCTCGGACTGTAGGGAACAGCTCCAGCTACCTGCAGCAAGCACTGGAGGAAGTCCACAGCGAGGAGTGGGCAAGGCACACAATAGAGTACTTGGCTGACTGTGAGCTCCACAAAGAGAGGAGCACAATGACTCAATCTGATGTAGCAGTCTATATGAGTCCACCGCGCTTCAGCCCCCTACCTCTAGCACAGTGCTTTGAGACGGTCCATGAGATCCTGGGTCATCTGGAGGAGATGAAGGGTATCATCACATCCACATATGGCAGGATCTTAAAACTTGACTCCACAAAGAAGGTGCAGAAAAATATTTGTTAATGTTCTATGTTTTAATTCATTGTCATGAGTTACACTTGATTTTTATATTGGATTGACATGTTTTATAGATCACTAAGAAACTTGCCGGGGCCATTGCAGACACGGCCACATGGATGACACACGTCAGTAATGAATGTGGCGAGGTTCTGAACTGTGTCCTAACCACTGGTGAGGGAGCTGGTCTAGAGGACTTGTGCCAAGGCATCGTCAAGCGCTACCAAGACGCTGGGGAGCCAGAGCCAGAAGTCATATATGTTGACCGAGATTGCTGCAACGACACAGGTATTACGCAGTTTCACTGTTTGTGCATCATTGTGTTATTTATTGCACGCACAAAATTAAAACCTTTACAAACGTGTAAACATAAGACTCTTCTTGTTTCGAATAAGGTACTTCATTCTATATGAATACCACCAGTCTAAAATTGTACATCTTTTACTTCTTTCCCCACTTCCCTTGCCTCAAATCTAAGGGAGAGACATAAGGAGAGAGGATTCAGTGCAAAAGGCATTTAAAAAAAGAGACATCCTTTTAAACCATTTAAAATTATATTTGATGCAGCATCATATGTGTATTTTATTTATGTATATTGTTTACTTTGTATTCAAACTGCAACGTGGCATAAGGTGACAATTACATATTACCAACATTTGTATTATTATTATTATTATTTTACACAGTACACACACATTCATATATTAAGGTGTGTGTCCTTGATGACACGAGGAGGCACAAATAAGAAGGGTCTTTCCATGACGACATTCCCACTTCTTCTAACCATCACTTGCCATTCCCTGCCTTTGCACCAGATGCTCTCCTGCTGTACACCTGACATTCTGCTCATTCAACTACTTACCTGGTCTTCCCTCATCATTCATGTTTACATTTGTGTTTTAATTACATGCTTACATTCACACCTTGTTTTTTTATTTGCACAGGTTTAACCCCGGTTCAAGTTTGGTTTCGACCTTGGAAAACACAGGTTAAATTGGATATTGTCCATTACATGAGGCGATTCACCACTGGCCTGACTACAGAACACCATCCCCTGTACGGCACTTTCTGTTCCAAAATGTCGAGCTGCATTTTTGAGTGGGACAAGGATGACATCAGCCATCTGAAAGATGCAAAGACTTCTGAGCTCAAGAAACTACATGCTGGACAGACTCCTTCAGAAGCGCAAGTTCTGGCCAACATCAGCTCCAGCGAACTGGCCAAACACTGCAGGAGGAGAACTCGTGGGATAGAGGAAAGCCGTGCCCTCATCCAAGATTTGCTCAACTCAACGTGGGAGCTCACTGACACATCAGGTTTGCGGCTTATCAATCCTGAGAACATGGCACGTGTGTGGGAGGTTTGCCATGCATTCAGGATCCCCCTGGTGTGGAACTGTACACCAAAGTGGGATCAGGTCTACAAAAGGGCAGTAAGGTTCTGGATGTCCTAAGATGTGGCAGAGGTTCCTCTTCTGTGGAGAGCTTCCATCGGCATCAGAACACTTTCATCCCGGGTACAAATAATATATATTTTGAATTGTCATAAAACCAGTATGATAGATTGCACACATGGGGAAAAGTGTATCATCGCTTCATAAATCCTAATTATATTTAAAATGTTTTGCTTTTTCTAAGGCTGGAGATCTAATGCGATGCACACACAAATGTACATGCTTGAAGGGAGTTCCAGATGGAACATGAATCGAGCCCATGCAGCTGTACATGTGAGCGGTGCTTCACAAACCAGGATCTACAATGTCCGACTGAAGACTCATTGAAATGCCCTCAGCCAGCGAGTTCTTGGTTGTGCGCTACTACCAGAATTCATCCCCCCTGGGAAACCCACTGGTAAGCCACTTCAGGACGCCCCATGTTCACGGCAACTAGGCCTTTCTGTTCTTGTTCTTGCTAGTAGCAACTTGTCTATTTCTCCAAATTTAAACATTTCCTTTTTCATAACTTATGTTATGGCAGGTGAGCGAATAGCTGTGGAGTATTTGCTGGCTCAGTCTGACAGAGGAGATCTGCTGGGTCCACAACAGGACAGGGAACTTGGCACCATTGTTCCAGACCGCCAGGTTGAAGAAGTTCAGGAGGAGGAGGAGGAGTGCCTTGACATCACAAGTAGTGATGCAGTGGAGATCCTCAGTCAGCGCCCCGCGGTGCATCACCTCACACATCATCTCAGGTAATCTGATTATTGTTTTATTGCCCTGGCATATGAACATACATGCTTTGAATGATGTTTTTATCGCATAGGCTATATTTGTCTTTTTGTGTTGTACAGTCGTTGGCACTATCCCCCCAAAGAGATGCAGCTGAGAGCCCACCTGAAGAGCCCCGGCCTGAATCCGCTATTTCTCTTCCTGCTGACTCACCCGACGCGTCCACTTACACAACCTCTCAGGTAATCTGTCCTATTGTAAAATCACATTGTTTTTAAATTCTTCTGATTAATTATTGCTCCGCACATGCTATGAATAACTTGTTTCATTAAGTCTCAAATAGTCAATTACTGTTGTGTGCTTATAGCACGATGATGTCTCACAGTCCTGCCAGATGTGTACTTCTGACAAAAACGTCTCTGCGCCCAGGACATCGACTCAGGTCATGTGACCATTTATTAATCATTTATCAATGGTTGTTCATTTTTCAGAATACCCGCTGTGATTCTCGAGGTGTTCAGGGATGGGAGGCTGTGGATGACTTGGCCAAGTATCTTGTTCTACTTAATAGAACAATAACTGCATTATCAGCAGGCGAGACGGATGACATAGTGAGGCTGTATTCAAAGCTACATCAAATGGATAAGCAACCCACAACCTATAGTCTGAAGTCCAAAAAAAGGACCTTGCCTGGACCATGGAGAGCTTCCAGGAAGTGGCTCTGCGCCAGGCCAACAAGCAGCTGAAAGGTGAACTGACTTATAGTGGATGCACACATTACATAACTTACATATATCTTAAGTAGTTAGTAGTAAGTAGTTGTTTTCTATGTCTAACCCTCACAGCATTTTAGACTCTTACTAATGGATTCAGACAAATGAACTGGTGTAGTCCATTTGTGAAGTGGGGTTGTACTGTATATCCGTATAATATTTATAAATTTCTTTTCCCTTCACAGACTATTCATGACCCATGGTCAGGCAGCTCTGAGACCTGATGCCAACCGCATATGTGAATGTGTTTCACTCAGGCTTTTGAAGGAGTTTGAGCTTGCAAGAAACCGCCCCAAAGACAGCAAGGGTAAAACCTTGCCTATTCCGCAGTCGATGGTGCAATCCTACGTCCACATTAAGCAACTGCTGGAAGACAGCCTCGTGGTACAGGAGAAGACCGACTTGGTTCTTGTCACTATAAACAACACCACTGTGTCTTGTTGGTAAGATATGTTGGCTCCATTCTCTTTAACAGCTGCACTTCAGATGGATTCACTTTGTATGACATTCTCAATATTTTGTATGTCTTTCTAGGTTACAAGAACCGCTCGGGACTCATTGCTGCAAGGAGTGCAGCTTCCGGAAAAGGCAACGGCAGCTGAGGATTCCTTGCCATTACCGAGGGAGCTCCCTACTGAACCAGTGCAGCACGGACATGTTATCCTAGAAATCCAGGAGCCTGACAATAGGGAGGGTGAGGCATTGATACGCCAGCGCCGCAGTGCCAGAGCTGACTCAGGTTCTTCTGCTCCATCCACGCACACGCAGGGTCACCTTCCACAAGCCCCATCTCCTGCATTTTGGCAGTACCCCGTGCCTCCAGCACCAACTCCTGCCTCATGGCAGTACCCCGTGCCTCCAGCACCATCCCCTGCCTCATGGCAGTTCCCCGTGCCTCCAGCACCATCTCCTGCCTCATGGCAGTTCCCCGTGCCTGCAGGCCTGGGTCACCTTCCACCTGCTCCGTCTACTGCTTCATCGTCACACACACAGGGTTACCTTCCACCTGCTCCATCTTCACACACACAGGGTCACCTTCCACCTGCTCCGTCTACTGCTTCATCTTCACAAGCCCCTATTCCTCAGCATTCCTCAGTCGACAAATTCTCTGTCGACTTCAATAGGCGCAGGAAATGGCGGCATGAAAAGACAGCAAAAGAGGACCAGCTGCTTGCGGCAAGAGGGGAGCCACCGAAGAAGCGACTAATAAAAGAGGACTACCACTACCAATGCAAAAGCTGTGGTCAGTCAAAAAGAAAGAGCACTGGCCATACCCAGCTTAAGGGTAAATGGTACTGTCCAGCATCTGGACAGACCATAGCAGAGTGGAAAGGCTCTCCCCTTTTATCTGTGTGTTCATAATAATGTTGTATATAATGTATCCCTTTTATCTGTGTGTTCATAATAATGTTGTATATAATGTATCCCTTTTATCTGTGTGTTCATAATAATGTTGTATATAATGTATCCCTTTTATCTGTGTGTTCATAATAATGTTGTATAAGATGTTTATCGTTATCATGGCATTCCAGAAATAATAAAAACAATATGGGAAAGCATACGTTTACTTGTGTTTTTCTATGCTAAACGTTTCAACATTTTGTAAATCGATGAAAATGAAATGGGTTTATTGGCCTTAGAGTACTATAAAGTCTACTTTTTTCTTTCTTTCTTCCCCCTCCCTTTCCCCCCTCCTTTTCCTCTTCTTTCCCCCACCTAGCAGTCCCTTTTGCCCCATTTTTGGCCGAGTGGTTAAGGCGATGGACTGCTAATCCATTGTGCTCTGCACGCGTGGGTTCGAATCCCATCCTCGTCGCAGTAAGGTTTAGTTTAGTCAATGAAGCTGCTGCAATATGGCAAAAAGCCAGCGATTTCGGCTTCAGCACACCAGGTAAACTGAACAAAAGACACTTGAGGAAAAACCAGGCGGAATGCTCTCCTTGTTTCGACAAGTCTGTTGTGGGCTACCTGTCCTTCCATAATGCCACGTTCCCAATTACCATATTGTTGGCTTGTAAGTGAGGAAATCGTTGTTAGACTTTGTGGTCTCGCTATCAGGATGGCTGGAAAAGTTGAACATCCAGAAAATATCTTAAATCTTACAGTTTTTACCTTCTATTTCCTGAACTGAAATACTAAAGTTTTGTGGAGAATGCGGGCATCGATCCCGCTACCTCTCACATGCGAAGCAAGCACTCTACCATTTGAGCTAATTCCCCTATACAACAATACTCTTGTAGTACTTCTAAGTTGTTTTCTCCAACTCTCCTCCATGCCATTCCTTTCGAGGGCCTCCATAAACACTCTGAATCTTGACCTGGCTCTTACGTTTACTGGAAAACTGGTGAAACAGGACGAGGTGGCCGAGTGGTTAAGGCGATGGACTGCTAATCCATTGTGCTCTGCACGCGTGGGTTGGAATCCCATCCTCGTCGTACTAAGGTTTAGTTCAATGAAGCTGCTGCAATATGGCAAAAAGCCAGCGATTTCGGCTTCAGCACACCAGGTAAACTGAACAAAAGACAGTTGAGGAAAAACCAGGCGGGATGCTCTCCTTGTTTCGACAAGTCAGTTGTGGGCTACCTGTCCTTCCATAATGCCACGTTCCCAATTACCATATTGTTGGCTTGTAAGTGAGGAAATCGTTGTTAGACTTTGTGGTTTCGCTATCAGGATGGCTGGAAAAGTTGAACATCCAGAAAATATCTTAAATCTTACAGTTTTTACCTTCTATTTCCTGAACTGAAATACTAAAGTTTTGTGGAGAATGCGGGCATCGATCACGCTACCTCTCGCATGCTAAGCGAGCACTCTACCATTTGAGCTAATTCCCCTATACAACAATACTCTTGTAGTACTTCTAAGTTGTTTTCTCCAACTCTCCTCCATGCCATTCCTTTTGAGGGCCTCCATAAACACTCTGAATCTTGACCTGGCTCTTACATTTACTGGAAAACTAGTGAAAACAGTGGCCGAGTGGTTAAGGCGATGGACTGTTAATCCATTGTGCTCTGCACGCGTGGGTTTGAATCCCATCCTCGTCGTAGTAATGTTTAGTTCAAGAACCTGCTGCAATATGGCAAAAAGCCAACGATTTCGGCTTCAGCACACCAGGTAAACTGAACAAAAGACAGTTGAGGCCACCGAAAAACCAGGCGAAATGCTCCCCTTGTTTTGACAAGTCAGTTGTGGGCTACCTGTCCTTCCATAATTCAATGTTCCCAATTACCATATTGTTGGCTTGTAAGTTAGGAAATCTTTGTTAGACTTTGTGGTCTCGCTATCAGGTTGGCAGGAACAGTTGAACATCCAGAAAATATCTTAAATCTTACAGTTTTTACCTGAAATAGATTTTCTGAACTGAAATACTAAAGTTTTGTGGAGAATGCGGGCATCGATCCCGCTACCTCTCGCATGCTAAGCGAGCGCTCTACCATTTGAGCTAATTCCCCTATACAACAATACTCTTGTAGTACTTCTAAGTTGTTTTCTCCAACTCTCCTCCATGCCATTCCTTTCGAGGGCCTACATAAACACTCTGAATCTTGACCTGGCTCTTATGTTTACTGGAAAACTGGTGAAACAGGAGGAGGTGGCCGAGTGGTTAAGGCGATGGACTGCTAATCCATTGTGCTATGCACGCGTGGGTTGGAATCCCATCCTCGTCGTACTAAGGTTTAGTTTGGTCAATGAAGCTGCTGCAATATGGCAAAAAGCCAGCGATTTCGGCTTCAGCACACCAGGTAAACTGAACAAAAGACAGTTGAGGAAAAACCAGGCGGAATGCTCTCCTTGTTTCGACAAGTCAGTTGTGGGCTACCTGTCCTTCCATAATGCCACGTTCCCAATTACCATATTGTTGGCTTGGAAGTGAGGAAATCATTGTCAGACTTTGTGGTCTCGCTATCAGGATGGCTGGAAAAGTTGAACATCCAGAAAATATCTTAAATCTTAAAGTTTTTACCTTCTATTTCCTGAACTGAAATACTAAAGTTTTGTGGAGAATGCGGGCATCGATCCCGCTACCTCTCGCATGCTAAGCGAGCACTCTACCATTTGAGCTAGTTCCCCTATACAACAATACTCTTGTAGTACTTCTAAGTTGTTTTCTCCAACTCTCCTCCATGCCATTCCTTTCGAGGGCCGATATAAACACTCTGAATCTTGACCTGGCTCTTACGTTTACTGGAAAACTGGTGAAAACAGGACGAGGTGGCCGAGTGGTTAAGGCGATGGACTGCTAATCCATTGTGCTCTGCACGCGTGGGTTCGAATCCCATCCTTGTCGTAGTAATGTTTAGTTCAAGAACCTGCTGCAATATGGCAAAAAGCCAACGATTTTGGCTTCAGCACACCAGGTAAACTGAACAAAAGACAGTTGAGGCCACCGAAAAACCAAGCGGAATGCTCCCCTTGTTTTGACAAGTCAGTTGTGGGCTACCTGTCCTTCCATAATTCAATGTTCCCAATTACCATATTGTTGGCTTGTAAGTTAGGAAATTGTTGTTAGACTTTGTGGTCTCGCTATCAGGTTGGCAGGAACAGTTGAACATCCAGAAAATATCTTAAATCTTACAGTTTTTACCTGAAATAGATTTCCTGAACTGAAATACTAAAGTTTTGTGGAGAATGCGGGCATCGATACCGCTACCTCTCGCATGCTAAGCGAGCGCTCTACCATTTGAGCTAATTCCCCTATACAACAATACTCTTGTAGTACTTCTAAGTTGTTTTCTCCAACTCTCCTCCATGCCATTCCTTTCGTGGGCCTACATAAACACTCTGAATCTTGACCTGGCTCTTACGTTTACTGGAAAACTGGTGAAAACAGTGGCCGAGGGGTTAAGGCGATGGACTGCTAATCCATTGTGCTCTGCACGCGTGGGTTCAAATCCCATCCTCGTCATAGTAAGGTTTAGTTCAATGAAGCTGATGCAATATGGCAAAAAGCCTGTGATTTCGGCTTCAGCACACCAGGTAAACTGAACAAAAGACAGTTGAGGCCACCGAAAAACCAGGCGGAATGCTCCCCTTGTTTTGACAAGTCAGTTGTGGGCTACCTGTCCTTCCATAATTCCATGTTCCCAATTACCATATTGTTGGCTTGTAAGTTAGGAAATCGTTGTTAGACTTTGTGGTCTCGCTATCAGGTTGGCAGGAAAAGTTGAACATCCAGAAAATATCTTAAATCTTACAGTTTTTACCCTATATTTCTTGAACTGAAATACTAAAGTTTTGTGGAGAATGCGGGCATCGATCCCTCTACCTCTCGCATGCAAAGCGAGCGCTCTACCATTTGAGCTAATTCCCCTATACAACAATGCTCTTGTAGTACTTCTAAGTTGTTTTCTCCAACTCTCCTCCATGCCATTCCTTTCGTGGGCCTACATAAACACTCTGAATCTTGACCTGGCTCTTGCGTTTACTGGAAAACTGGTGAAAACAGTGGCCGAGTGGTTAAGGCGATGGACTGCTAATCCATTGTGCTCTGCACGCGTGGGTTCGAATCCCATCCTCGTCGTTATAATGTTTAGTTCAAGAACCTGCTGCAATATGGCAAAAAGCCAACGATTTCGACTTCAGCACACCAGGTAAACTGAACAAAAGACAGTTGAGGCCACCGAAAAACGAGGCGGAATGCTCCCCTTGTTTTGACAAGTCAGTTGTGGGCTACCTGTCCTTCCATAATTCAATGTTCCCAATTACCATATTGTTGGCTTGTAAGTTAGGAAATCGTTGTTAGACTTTGTGGTCTCGCTATCAGGTTGGCAGGAACGGTTGAACATCCAGAAAATATCTTAAATCTTACAGTTTTTACCTGAAATAGATTTCCTGAACTGAAATACTAAAGTTTTGTGGAGAATGCGGGCATCGATCCCGCTACCTTTCGCATGCGAAGCGAGCGCTCTAACATTTGAGCTAATTCCCCTATACAACAATACTCTTGTAGTACTTCTAAGTTGTTTTCTCCAACTCTCCTCCATGCCATTCCTTTCGTGGGCCTACATAAACACTCTGAATCTTGACCTGGCTCTTACGTTTACTGGAAAACTGGTGAAAACAGTGGCGGAGTGGTTAAGGCGATGGACTGCTAATCCATTGTGCTCTGCACGCGTGGGTTTGAATCCCATCCTCGTCATAGTAAGGTTTAGTTCAATGAAGCTGATGCAATATGGCAAAAAGCCTGTGATTTCGGCTTCAGCACACCAGGTTAACTGAACAGAAGACAGTTGAGGCCACAGAAAAACCAGGAGGAATGCTCCCCTTGTTTTGACAAGTCAGTTGTGGGCTACCTGTCCTTCCATAATTCCATGTTCCCAATTACCATATTGTTGGCTTGTAAGTGAGGAAAACGTTGTTAGACTTTGTGGTCTCGCTATCAGGTTGGCAGGAACAGTTGAACATCCAGAAAATATTTTAAATCTTACAGTTTTTACCCTATATTTCCTGAACTGAAATACTAAAGTTTTGTGGAGAATGCGGGCATCGATCCCGCTACCTCTCGCATGCAAAGCAAGCGCTCTACCATTTGAGCTAATTCCCCTATACAACAATGCTCTTGTAGTACTTCTAAGTTGTTTTCTCCAACTCTCCTCCATGCCATTCCTTTCGAGGGCCGACATAAACACTCTGAATCTTGACCTGGCTCTTACGTTTACTGGAAAACTGGTGAAAACAGTGGCCGAGTGGTTAAGGCGATGGACTGCTAATCCATTGTGCTCTGCACGCGTGGGTTCGAATCCCATCCTCGGCGTAGTAAGGTTTAGTTCAATGAAGCTGATGCAATATGGCAAAAAGCCTGTGATTTCGGCTTCAGCACACCAGGTAAACTGAACAAAAGACATTTGAGGCCACCGAAAAACCAGGCGGAATGCTCCCCTTGTTTTGACAAGTCAGTTGTGGGCTACCTGTCCTTCCATAATTCCATGTTCCCAATTACCATATTGTTGGCATGTAAGTTAGGAAATCGTTGTTAGACTTTGTGGTCTCGCTATCAGGTTGGCAGGAAAAGTTGAACATCCAGAAAATATTTTAAATCTTACAGTTTTTACCCTATATTTCCTGAACTGAAATACTAAAGTTTTGTGGAGAATGCGGGCATCGATCCCGCTACCTCTCGCATGCAAAGCGAGCACTCTACCATTTGAGCTAATTCCCATATACAACAATGCTCTTGTAGTACTTCTAAGTTGTTTTCTCCAACTCTCCTCCATGCCATTCCTTTCGAGGGCCGACATAAACACTCTGAATCTTGACCTGGCTCTTACATTTACTGGAAAACTAGTGAAAACAGTGGCCGAGTGGTTAAGGCGATGGACTGTTAATCCATTGTGCTCTGCACGCGTGGGTTCGAATCCCATCCTCGTCGTAGTAAGGTTTAGTTCAATGAAGCTGATGCAATATGGCAAAAAGCCTGTGATTTCGGCTTCAGCACACCAGGTAAACTGAACAAAAGACAGTTGAGGCCACCGAAAAACCAGGCAGAATGCTCTCCTTGTTTCGACAAGTCTGTTGTGGGCTACCTTTCCTTCCATAACGCCACGTCCCAATTTTCCATATTGTTGGCTTGTATGTGAGGAAATCGTTGTTAGACTTTGTGGTCTCGCTATCAGGTTGGCTGGAAAAGTTGAACATCCAGAAAATATCATAAATCTTACAGTTTTTATCTTCTATTTCCTGAACTGAAATACTAAAGTTTTGTGGAGAATGCGGGCATCGATCCCGCTACCTCTCGCATGCTAAGCGAGCGCTCTACCATTTGAGCTAATTCCCCTATACAACAATGCTCTTGTTGTATAGGGGAATTAGCTCAAATGGTAGAGCGCTCGCTTAGCATGCGAGAGGTAGCGGGATCGATGCCCGCATTCTCCACAAAACTTTAGTATTTCAGTTCAGGAAATAAAAGGTAAAAACTGTAAGATTTAAGATATTTTCTGGATGTTCAACTTTTCCTGCCAACCTGATAGCAAGACCACAAAGTCTAACAACGATTTCCTAACTTACAAGCCAACAATATGGTAATTGGGAACATGGAATTATGGAAGGACAGGTAGCCCACAACTGACTTGTCAAAACAAGGGGAGCATTCCGCCTGGTTTTTCGGTGGCCTCAACTGTCTTTTGTTCAGTTTACCTGGTGTGCTGAAGCCGAAATCACAGGCTTTTTGCCATATTGCATCAGCTTCATTGAACTAAACCTTACTACGACGAGGATGGGATTCGAACCCACGCGTGCAGAGCACAATGGATTAGCAGTCCATCGCCTTAACCACTCGGCCACCTCGTCCTGTTTTCACCAGTTTTCCAGTAAACGTAAGAGCCAGGTCAAGATTCAGAGTGTTTATGTCGGCCCTCGAAAGGAATGGCATGGAGGAGAGTTGGAGAAAACAACTTAGAAGTACTACAAGAGCATTGTTGTATAGGGGAATTAGCTCAAATGGTAGAGCGCTCGCTTAGCATGCGAGAGGTAGCGGGATCGATGCCCGCATTCTCCACAAAACTTTAGTATTTCAGTTCAGGAAATAGAAGGTAAAAACTGTAAGATTTAAGATATTTTCTGGATGTTCAACTTTTCCTGCCAACCTGATAGCGAGACCACAAAGTCTAACAACGATTTCCTCACTTACAAGCCAACAATATGGTAATTGGGAACATGGAATTATGGAAGGACAGGTAGCCCACAACTGACTTGTCAAAACAAGGGGAGCATTCCGCCTGGTTTTTCGGTGGCCTCAACTGTCTTTTGTTCAGTTTACCTGGTGTGCTGAAGCCGAAATCACATGGCTTTTTGCCATATTGCATCAGCTTCATTGAACTAAACCTTACTACGACGAGGATGGGATTCGAACCCACGCGTGCAGAGCACAATGGATTAGCAGTCCATCGCCTTAACCACTCGGCCACCTCGTCCTGTTTTCACCAGTTTTCCAGTAAACGTAAGAGCCAGGTCAAGATTCAGAGTGTTTATGTAGGCCCTCGAAAGGAATGGCATGGAGGAGAGTTGGAGAAAACAACTTAGAAGTACTACAAGAGCATTGTTGTATAGGGGAATTAGCTCAAATGGTAGAGCGCTCGCTTAGCATGCGAGAGGTAGCGGGATCGATGCCCGCATTCTCCACAAAACTTTAGTATTTCAGTTCAGGAAATAGATTCAGGTAAAAACTGTAAGATTTAAGATATTTTCTGGATGTTCAACTTTTCCTGCCAACCTGATAGCGAGACCACAAAGTCTAACAACGATTTCCTAACTTACAAGCCAACAATATGGTAATTGGGAACATGGAATTATGGAAGGACAGGTAGCCCACAACTGACTTGTCAAAACAAGGGGAGCATTCCGCCTGGTTTTTCGGTGGCCTCAACTGTCTTTTGTTCAGTTTACCTGGTGTGCTGAAGCCGAAATCAGTTGGCTTTTTGCCATATTGCAGCAGGTTCATTGAACTAAACATTACTACGACGAGGATGGGATTCGAACCCACGCGTGCAGAGCACAATGGATTAGCAGTCCATCGCCTTAACCACTCGGCCACCTCATCCTGTTTTCACCAGTTTTCCAGTAAACGTAAGAGCCAGGTCAAGATTCAGAGTGTTTATGTAGGCCCTCGAAAGGAATGGCATGGAGGAGAGTTGGAGAAAAGCAACTTAGAAGTACTACAAGAGCATTGTTGTATAGGGGAATTAGCTCAAATGGTAGAGCGCTCGCTTAGCATGTGAGAGGTAGCGGGATCGATGCCCGCATTCTCCACAAAACTTTAGTATTTCAGTTCAGGAAATAGAAGGTAAAAACTGTAAGATTTAAGATATTTTCTGGATGTTCAACTTTTCCTGCCTACCTGATAGCGAGACCACAAAGTCTAACAATGTTTTCCTCACTTACAAGCCAACAATATGGTAATTGGGAACATGGAATTATGGAAGGACAGGTAGCCCACAACTGACTTGTCAAAACAAGGGGAGCATTCCTCCTGGTTTTTCGGTGGCCTCAACTGTCTTTTGTTCAGTTTACCTGGTGTGCTGAAGCCGAAATCACAGGCTTTTTGCCATATTGCATCAGCTTCATTGAACTAAACCTTACTATGACGAGGATGGGATTCAAACCCACGCGTGCAGAGCACAATGGATTAGCAGTCCATCGCCTTAACCACTCCGCCACTGTTTTCACCAGTTTTCCAGTAAACGTAAGAGCCAGGTCAAGATTCAGAGTGTTTATGTAGGCCCACGAAAGGAATGGCATGGAGGAGAGTTGGAGAAAACAACTTAGAAGTACTACAAGAGTATTGTTGTATAGGGGAATTAGCTCAAATGGTAGAGCGCTCGCTTCGCATGCGAGAGGTAGCGGGATCGATGCCCGCATTCTCCACAAAACTTTAGTATTTCAGTTCAGGAAATCTATTTCAGGTAAAAACTGTAAGATTTAAGATATTTTCTGGATGTTCAACTGTTCCTGCCAACCTGATAGCGAGACCACAAAGTCTAACAACGATTTCCTAACTTACAAGCCAACAATATGGTAATTGGGAACATTGAATTATGGAAGGACAGGTAGCCCACAACTGACTTGTCAAAACAAGGGGAGCATTCCGCCTGGTTTTTCGGTGGCCTCAACTGTCTTTTGTTCAGTTTACCTGGTGTGCTGAAGCCGAAATCGTTGGCTTTTTGCCATATTGCAGCAGGTTCTTGAACTAAACATTACTACGACGAGGATGGGATTCGAACGCACGCGTGCAGAGCACAATGGATTAGCAGTCCATCGGCTTAACCACTCGGCCACCTCATCCTGTTTACACCAGTTTTCCAGTAAACGTAAGAGCCAGGTCAAGATTCAGAGTGTTTATGTAGGCCCTCGAAAGGAATGGCATGGGGGAGAGTTGGAGAAAGCAACTTAGAAGTACTACAAGAGCATTGATGTATAGGGGAATTAGCTCAAATGGTAGAGCGCTCGCTTAGCATGCGAGAGGTAGCGGGATCGATGCCCGCATTCTCCACAAAACCTTAGTATTTCAGTTCCGGAAATAGAAGGTAAAAACTGTAAGATTTAAGATATTTTCTGGATGTTCAACTTTTCCAGCCAACCTGAAAGCGAGACCACAAAGTCTAACAATGATTTCCTCACTTACAAGCCAACAATATGGTAATTGGGAACGTGGCATTATGGAAGGACAGGTAGCCCACAACTGACTTGTCGAAACATGGAGAGCCTTCCGCCTGGTTTTTCGGTGGCCTCAACTGTCTTTTGTTCAGTTTACCTGATGTGCTGAAGCCGAAATCGCTGGCTTTTTGCCAGATTGCAGCAGCTTCATTGAACTAAACATTACTACGACAAGGATGGGATTCGAACCCACGCGTGCAGAGCACAATGGATTAGCAGTCCATCGCCTTAACCACTCGGCCACCTCCTCCTGTTTTCACCAGTTTTCCAGTAAACGTAAGAGCCAGGTCATGATTCAGAGTGTTTATGTAGACCCTCAAAAGGAATGGCATGGAGGAGAGTTGGAGAAAACAACTTAGAAGTACTACAAGAGCATTGTTGTATAGGGGAATTAGCTCAAATGGTAGAGCGTTCGCTTAGCATGCGAGAGGTAGCGGGAGCGATGCCCACATTCTCCACAAAACTTTAGTATTTCAGTTCAGGATATATAAGGTAAAAATTGTAAGATTTATGATATTTTCTGGATGTTCAACTTTTCCAGCCAACCTGATGGCGAGACCACAAAGTCTAACAACGATTTCCTCACTTACAAGCCGACAATATGGAAATTTGGGACGTGGCATTATGGAAGGACAGGTAGCCCACAACAGACTTGTCGAAACAAGGAGAGCATTCCGCCTGGTTTTTCGGTGGCCTCAACTGTCTTTTGTTCAGTTTACATGTTGTACTGAAGCCGAAATCACAGGCTTTTTGCCATATTGCATCAGCTTCATTGAACTAAACCTTACTACAACGAGGATGGGATTCGAACCCACGCCTGCAGAGCACAATGGATTAGCAGTCCATCGCCTTAACCACTCGGCCACTGTTTTCACCAGTTTTCCAGTAAACGTAAGAGCCAGGTCATGATTCAGAGTGTTTATGTAGGCCCTCAAAAGGAATGGCATGGAGGAGAGTTGGAGAAAACAACTTAGAAGTACTACAAGAGCATTGTTGTATAGGGGAATTAGCTCAAATGGTAGAGCGTTCACTTAGCATGCGAGAGGTAGCGGGATCGATGCCCACATTCTCCACAAAACTTTAGTATTTCAGTTCAGGATATATAAGGTAAAAATTGTAAGATTTATGATATTTTCTGGATGTTCAACTTTTCCAGCCAACCTGATAGCGAGACCACAAAGTCTAACAACGATTTCCTCACTTACAAGCCGACAATATGGAAATTTGGGACATGGCATTATGGAAGGACAGGTAGCCCACAACAGACTTGTCGAAACAAGGAGAGCATTCCGCCTGGTTTTTCGGTGGCCTCAACTGTCTTTTGTTCAGTTTACCTGTTGTACTGAAGCCGAAATCACAGGCTTTTTGCCATATTGCATCAGCTTCATTGAACTAAACCTTAAGACGACTAGGATGGGATTCAAACCCACACGTGCAGAGCACAATGGATTAGGAGTCGATCGCCTTAACCACTCGGCCACCTCATCCTGTTTTCACCAACCTGATAAGTATAAATGTTTTCTTCAGGCACAGTGGGTAGACAGGTATGTTCGGATCAATATTATTTCATACATACGTTTAACATTTGATGAAATAACAGCTCTGCATTCATTTAGCTCATACACATAATGATACTGTCATGACTGAATACACATGACTGCATGTATCAATTGATAATAATTGCTAAAAATAAATATAACGCATACAAATAAGTATATTTCTGTGCATACATGTGATTGTACAGTGATTGTTATGATTGTTTTAACATTTAAGGCTTTACTCTACTGTCTTTATTTCTTTTTTCAGGGATTGCTGTGCAGCTTTTCGGGTGTCAGAGTCGTGTGAAGGGGAGCATCTGGACTGGGATGCTTGGATGACATCTGATGCCATTGCTGCTCAAGCTACTTCCGGTGACGTGCTCAACACATGTGCATCACGGTCCAACTTCAATGCGAACATGCTCATCAAGCTCGACCTGTTCCATTGTTTGAGGCGGTTGATGCGTGAGTGTGTGTCCGAGCATCATCCCCTCTACAGCTCTTTGCTCAGTTCCTGTCTGCAGCCTTTTCTGTGGTGGATCAGGACGACCTGCAGAGGCTTAAAGATGCCTATGCCTTCTGTAGAATCCAGCCTGCCAACCCAACAAAGCTTCACACACGTGAGCACTGCAGGATCAGGATCCCACATCCCGAGGAGCTCGTCAAGAGAGTGGAGGGGGTCTTCCAGCCCTTCCACCTTGCAACAGACCCTAATGGGCGCCCTCTGTTCAAAGCCTCGATGCTGAAATGCTGGCGTATTCAGCGGATACACATCCTGCAAGGTTGCCTGAGCGATCCAGAGGTGGAAGGAGGGATCATGTACAGCATGGAGGAACGCTGCAGCTGAACCATGTGCCAGGTGAAGGAGCCAGAGTTCCTGTGTGGATCCCCATCAGAGGCACGTCCCAGCAGGAAGGCTATCACTTCCACCAGGCTCAGTGGGTCACTGGCACACGTGTTTCCACAGAGCTGTTTCAAGCTCAGGCGATGACGGGGGTGGCGCGGTGGAATTACCAGCGACTGGTAGACCTGAAACAGCCAGATGTCAAACTTCCAGCCGTCTTTGATCCAGCATTGATGGGCGAGATCAATGAAGTCTCTCAGCAGGTGTTTGGGCATGTAAAGTATCCTGCTTTTCATCTCCCTCACAGAGACACTGGAGAGAAGTTTGGCCTGGAATATGTGGAGCCCGATTGCCGCCCAGTTCCTCTAGACTGGGATAAGCACAGGAGCAAGGCAGACTTGACCCAGGCCCTGGAAACACCTCCTCAAAGCAGCAACCCCACTGCCCAGTCTGAGCTTCTCCAGCCACCCTCCATCCCCCAACCAAGCTGTTTCAGTTTCCTGCAAACCCTCCTTCAGTCAAACGAGAGGTGACTGCAGGAACAGCTCCGGAGCCTCACACAGAGCCAGGTACACTTTAGACGCCCAGACAAAGTAGTGAATAGTCCTTCAGCATCAGTGACTGGATTCCAATCATTTATTTCTATAAAGAACCTTTGTTTTCTTAGACATTAATGAATATCTCTCTTTCGTTGTTATAGAAACCACATGTCTGAAGTCTCTGCCTCTGCTGTCCTCGCCAACTGCGGCTCGCACTGGACCTGTGAAGACTGGTGGGAGGGTGTTTGTGTTGGACCACAAGCGCTGCCCTATGAGGCAGGCTGTTGACAACCTGCTCAACAAACACCATAGTCAGAAGGACATGCTCAAGCTTGTGGACAAGGACTATGCTGCTCTCGTGCTCGACTCCTGCACAGACCCAAACAGCATGCTTCACCCAACTACAAAACACCACATTTGTCAGTATGTGAAGCATCTCAGCAAGCTTCTGAACACCAGCTCCTCCATAAACATCAGCCCGGAGAAACTGCAAGAGAGGCAGGTCCTCTGGCACTCTCTCACAGAGGGTAGTGAGACCACAAGGGTGCCAGCTGTTACCATGCCAACCCCACACCTCCTGTTCAGACCCCAGCCACACCTCTGACACTAGAACATGTTGAGAATTTGGTCAGAAGCATTATGGCCAACCAGCAGCAGCAGCAGCAACAACAACAACAACAACAACAACAACAACAGAAGAAGAAACAGACAAAAAGGTGTCTTTCCTGCGGCCAACCAAAGGCCCGCCTTGAAAATGATGGCTCTTCCATCCACCAACTCTATATGCAGGGGACTGTCAGATACTTCTACTGCTCCACCAAAGTTTTTAAAACTTATGGTGCTGAAGGTCTGACAGACCCTAAAATGCCCTTTGTAGACTTTGCCGAGACAGCTTTCTTTCCACGGGAACTGGAAGCTATGAAGCAAAGGGTGGAGGCGAGAGTCCAGCTAAAGAGGAAGAACAGTGAGCCCGAGCACAAAGGCCGAAAATGCGGATTTTGCAGAAAGGAACTCAAGCAAACAGTCCTCACATTCACACAGGATTCCCAGGAGTAGCAGGGAAGTATGTGTACTGTCCTGCTAAAGTGTTATCAATATACAGGGAACAGGGCATGGAGAAGCAGATGA
>NW_027263232.1:37500-67726 GCF_902827115.2 Pseudochaenichthys georgianus
CAAGAACAGTTCCTGTGCTTTTCTGGTGCTTAACTGGTTCTTCTCTGGTTCTGCCCCTTTTCAACCAAACCGGTTCCAGAGCCAGTTCCGTTCTTCACTGTTTCAGCCGCAGCGGAGCCGGCTTTCCAGATTAACTTGTTTTCCGATCAACTGGGGCACAGATGTGGGGGGCGTGGCCTTCGACTGAAATACACATTTCGATCGCTCCTTCTGTCGTTTACATAAATTTGTTGGTATATTTGGCTCGGTAGGAAGACTTTGATGCACATTCAGTCCCAGTGTGTGAGGTTGTGGTTACGATGGCGATATCCTGACGCGAACAGCGAGGACTACAAAAAGAAAAACGAGATCACTGGTGATGTCTGTTCAAAACATTGCGAGCTCCAATACATAATTTAAACCAGCTATTGCTGCCAGACTTATCACTGAATATCGTTCTTAATGTGATACCAAGTCCATCTGAGACCTGTGTACACCTCCAGACAGCCTCCCAGTCAAGCGTACGTTCTTTACTCACAGTTTGAAAGCAGCGTGGAGAAGTCTTCAGCTGTGGTAAACTGCGATCCGCCCAGGGAAAAATGGGATCCGCCCAGGTTAAACTGTGTTAAGACTTCTGTGGCTATCTACCAGCGATCATGTTTAATATGAAAGACTACTTAAACATGTATCCCTTATAAAAAAGTATTCTGCAGCACTCATCCAGACTGTTAACTCGTTTTGCAAAGATAGCAGCCGAAATGTCATTGCTGCATGTGCAGGGATATTTAGACTTTAAAATGCTGATGGGTATTAATGTTGGTCTATTAGGAATCCTCTATTCAAACATAATATTCAGTGTCCATCGACATGAAAATAACAAAAAAGTTCATCCTGGACTCAAACCCAAGTCCCAACAGCAAAAATCACTCAAGCCCTGCGAGTTATGAGTGCACCACGGATCAACACAAAGTATTACACCACCACACTTCAATTTGTTACATTAACCTTGTTAAAAAGTTACATAAAAATGCAACCTGACCATCATTTATAATGTATGCTAATGTAGGAGGCGTGTGGTGCAGTGGGTAGTGCCTTGGTGTTTGGATCAGGGGGTCAAAGGTTCAAACCACACTACAGTCAGCATGTCGTTGTGTCCCTGAGACACTTCATCCCAAATTGCTCCTGTGGGGGGGTTGTCCACAGTGTTGAGTATGTAAGTCGCTTTGGATAGAAGCGTCTAACAAGTGACATGTAATTTATGTACACTTATAATATACATATTATTATAGTAGGCATTTGCTTAGAAATAGTATATTCTGACTGAGGTCTGTATCAAATCTCATTAAGACCCACTGAGATCAGATATCTTAGTTTATCAGCCTGCGAGCCCACATTATGTTGTGTGTTAATTTAAATAAAATGTGTTCTAGTGCACACATAAAATTACAATATGCAAATCAGGCCATGTGTTTCGTTATATTTGCCATGCAACATTATGCTATACAATATAATATTTAGCCTCACAATATAGACATTTTTAAACGCTAACTTTCTAAATAGGCCCCCCATTTCCTGTTGCTATGTCTGCTAATGCAGTAGCTGATAGGATGTAAACCTGGACCAAAGCTTAGAAACAGAATGCAATTAAAAAAAGGTTTATATTCTAGCAATACTGGCTGTCTTTTCTGTCTTGCGACAGACTCACCAAAATAAAATAGTTAACAGCATAGGCATCACGTCCCCTATGGTACATATTGCAACTATAATAACAGTGGCCAAATGCATGTTCTAATATGCAATGCAAGCTTTGCTTCTGTATAGTACATAGACTTACTCATTAGTGTGACAGAAGGAAAGACAACAACAATGATAGTAATGATTCAGTATAAGCTTTATTTGGCATGTAGACATACAAGGAATATAGCCTTTGTATGTCCTGTTGGGATCCAAACCACACAGCGATGGATGTACGGGGCGTATGGCACTCAACTCTTTCCAGGACATGCCGGGGCCCGGCCTGCCTATAGCTTTGCCGATATCTGTGTTGATAGTTAACAGATTAAGAGCGGTGAATCATCTTAGAAACAGGAAGCACTCAAACGTTTGTGTGAGTTTATCTAATTTAGCAGTGATTCCATGTCAGCCACAGCTTGTTACAAAAAACCTGACTGATAGTGTGTTTAACGAACTTAAACTAGCTTTATTAAATGTCAGGTCTTTGGCAGGAAAAACATTTTTAATCAATGATTTTATCACTGAGCACAATCTTGATTTTATGTTTTTAACGGAAACTTGGATTGAACAAAATAACAGTGCAGCTGTTCTTATGGAATCAACCCCTCCCAACTTTAGTTTTATGAGTCAGGAAAGAATGCATAAGAAGGGGGGTGGAGTTGCTATTCTGTTCAATGATTCCCTTCAATGCAGGAAGACATCGTATGGAAACTTTGATTCTTTTGAATATGTGGCCCTTCAGCTGAAATGCTCCTCTCGAGCTCTGTTCCTAAATATCTGTAGACCACCCAAATACTGTGCAAGCTTTTTTGATGACTTTGCTGAACTGCTGTCTATAGTGTGTATTGACTTTGACCGTCTAGTCATTGTTGGTGATTTTAACATCCATGTTGACAACCCCCAGGACAGAGGGGCTAAAGAACTGTTTTGTGTTCTTGATAGCTATGGACTGACTCAGCATGTGACGGAGCCCACGCACAATAAGGGGCACACTCTGGACTTAATGATCGCAAAGGGTCTGAATATCTCTGAGGTTGTGGTGACTGATGTTGCACTGTCTGACCATTCCTGTGTTTTCTTTGAGAGCTCTATTTCTGTTCACACAAGTGTTCAAAAAGAGGTAACCACAAAGCGATATTTAACTGAAAATACTAGGAATTTCTTCCCACTTGCCCCTGCTAACATCTCAGTAAATGAGCTATTACATCATTTTAATTCAAAAATGTTATTGTCACGGTCGAGTGAAGGAAGCAGGACCCAAATGCAGATAACTTTAGAGAAACCCTTTATTATAAGGATAATGCCAAGATACGGAACACTCACCGGTGATCTCAGTCACCAACAAACAATGACCCAACACTGAACACAGAAAGAGACAAGACTAAATACAAGAAGGGGTAATCATGACAACGAGAAACAGCCGGGCAGGGGAGGAGAAACACAAGGACAACAGGTGAACACAATCGGGTAATCAGGGAGGGAAACAGACAGAAAGCAGACAGGCAGGAAACGGGGGTGAACACTTAACACAATAAGACAGGAAACCCAAAGACAAGAAAAACACCAACACAGACAAAACTACAAGCGTGACATAACATGTGAATTGTGACAGAACCCCCCCCTCAAGGGACGGATCCCAGACGTCCCTAAAAAAAACAAAACAAAAAAGTCCAAAACCCCAAGCAGGGTGGGCGGAGGGGGTCCGGAGGACGGGTCTTGGGCTGACAGCCCAGGAACACAGCGGAGGACCAGGAAGGGGTCTCGGGCGGACGGCCCGGGGGGCAAGGTACAGTCCAAAAAGGGGGCTCGGGCGGACGGCCCGGGGTCAAAACAGAGTCCAAGGTGGGGACCATGGAGGACCGAAGGCAGCGGCAGGAAGAGTCAGGGGGCCGGGTCCGAGGGCGAAGGCAACGGCAGGAAGAGTCAGGGGGCCGGGCCCGAGGGCGAAGACCGCAGCTCTCAGGGGGCCGGGCTCGAGGGCGAAGACCGCGGCTCTCAGGGGGCCGGGCTCGAGGGCGAAGACCGCGGCTCTCAGGGGGCCGGGCTCGAGCCGGTGTCGACCGGACAGGATCAGGAGGCCGGGCAGGAAAGCGCTGATGGGACAGCTCCGGAGATCGGGCAGGACCCGGTGTCGGCCGGACAGAAACCGGCGCCGGTCGGACAGGCTTCGGCAGGATCCCCCACGGAAAAGGACCAGGAGTTGGCAGGAACCCCGGCGAGACCGGTGATGGACATGGGGCTGGCAGGGCCCCCGGTAGAACCTCCAACGGCACGGGATATAGGGTTGGCAGGACCCCCGGCAGGAGAGTATTCTGCGGGACCTCCAACGGGACAGGAGAAAGGGTTGGCAGGACCCCCGGCAGGAGAGTATTCTGCGGGACCTCCAACGGCACAGGACACAGGGTTGGCAGGACCCCCGGCAGGGGAGTAGACGGCGGGACCTCCAACGGCACAGGACACAGAGCTGGCAGGACCCCCGGCAGGGGAGCAGACGGCGGGACCTCCAACGAGACCGGACCTAGGGTTGGCAGGACCCCCGGCAGGAGAGTAATCGGCGGGGCCTCCAACGGCACAGGACACAGGGCTGGCAGGACCCCCGGCAGAAGAGTATTCTGCGGGACCTCCAACGGGACAGGACATAGGGTTGGCAGGACCCCCGGCAGGAGAGTATTCTGCGGGACCTCCAACGGCACAGGACACAGGGTTGGCAGGACCCCCGGCAGGGGAGTAGACGGCGGGACCTCCAACGGCACAGGACACAGAGCTGGCAGGACCCCCGGCAGGGGAGCAGACGGCGGGACCTCCAACGAGACCGGACCTAGGGTTGGCAGGACCCCCGGCAGGAGAGTAATCGGCGGGGCCTCCAACGGCACAGGACACAGGGCTGGCAGGACCCCCGGCAGAAGAGTATTCTGCGGGACCTCCAACGGGACAGGACATAGGGTTGGCAGGACCCCCGGCAGGAGAGTATTCTGCGGGACGTCCAACGGCACAGGACACAGGGCTGGCAGGACCCCCGGCAGGGGAGTAGACGGCGGGACCTCCAACGGCACAGGACACAGAGCTGGCAGGACCCCCGGCAGGGGAGCAGACGGCGGGACCTCCAACGAGACCGGACCTAGGGTTGGCAGGACCCCCGGCAGGAGAGTATTCTGCGGGACCTCCAACGGGACAGGACATAGGGTTGGCAGGACCCCCGGCAGGGGAGTAGACGGCGGGACCTCCAACGGCACAGGACACAGAGTTGGCAGGACCCCCGGCAGAAGAGTATTCTGCGGGACCTCCAACGGGACAGGAGAAAGGGTTGGCAGGACCCCCGGCAGGAGAGTATTCTGCGGGACCTCCAACGGCACAGGACACCGGGTTGGCAGGACCCCTGGCAGGGGAGTAGCCGGCGGGACCTCCAACGGCACAGGACACAGAGCTGGCAGGACCCCCGGCAGGGGAGCAGACGGCGGGACCTCCAACGGCACAGGACACAGGGATGGCAGGACCCCCGGCAGGGGAGTAGACGGCGGGACCTCCAACGGCACAGGACACCGGGTTGGCAGGACCCCCGGCAGGGGAGTAGCCGGCGGGACCTCCAACGGCACAGGACACAGAGCTGGCAGGACCCCCGGCAGGAGAGTATTTTGCGGGACCTCCAACGGCACAGGACACAGGGATGGCAGGACCCCCGGCAGGGGAGTAGACGGCGGGACCTCCAACGGCACAGGACACAGGGTTGGCAGGACCCCCAGCGGAACCTCCAACAACACTTGCGTAGGGGCTTGAATTGGGAATGGAGAGGGAACTCGAGCTGAGACTTGAGAGGGGACTCGAGAGGAGACTGGAGAGGGGACTCCAGAGGGGACTAGAGAAGGGAACACGAGAGGGGACTTGAGAGGGGAACTAGAGAGGGGACTCGAGGAGGGACCAGGGGAGGGAACTCGAGAGGGAACTCGAGAGGGGACTCGAGGGGGAACTGGAGAGGGGACTCGAGATGGAAACAGAGAGGGAACTCGAGGAGGGAACTGGAGATGGAAACAGAGAGGGGACTCGAAAAGGGACTACAGAGGGGACTAGAGGAGAGACTAGAGGAGGGACTAGAGGAGTAACTAGAGAAGGGAACTCGAGAGGGGAACTAGAGAGGGGACTCGAGGAGGGACTAGAGGAGGGCCTAAAGGAGGGAACTCGAGAGGGGACTCGAGGGGGAACTGGAGAGGGAACTTGAGATGGAAACAGAGAGGGGACTCGAACAGAGACTAAAGAGGGGACTAGAGGAGAGACTAGAGGAGGGACTAGAAGAGTAACTAGAGAAGGGAACTCGAGAGGGAAACTAGAGAGGGGACTCGAGGAGGAACCAGAGGAGGGAACCTGAGATGGGACTGTGGCAGCTGGGACCAGCTCTGGGTCTGGAACCAAGGCAGCTGGGATCGGGACCATGGCTGCTGGGGCCAGAACTGGGGCTGAAACCATGGCTGCAGGGACCGGAATTGAAGCCAGAATCATGGCTGTTGAAGCCAGAATCCTGTCTATAAGATCCAGCTCTGAAGTCGGAAACATGACTGTATAGGGCGCTCTTGGAGCCGGGACCATGGCCGCTGGGACCGGCCCTGGAGCTGGAAACATGGCTGTATGATACAGTTCTGGAGCCTGGATCATGACTGTGTGGGGCGGTCTTGGAGCCGGAAACATGGCTGCGGGAGCCTGTACTGGGGCTGGAACCATGGCTGCTGGGGCCTGTACTGGGACTGGAACCATGGCTGCTGGGGCCTGTACTGGGACTGGAACCATGGCTGCTGGGGCCCGTGCTCCTTGTCTGGCCTTGCGACGACTCCTCTTAGCAGCCGCCTGAATACTCCGTGGGCCTCCATAAGCCTGACGAGTTCCAGCACATGACTCCAGAACAGGAGCAGGAACTGGGACAGAAGCATGGGTTGACCCCAGACGGACCACTCCGAGACGTCTGCAATCAGCAGGCCGGAAATCACACCTCCAGAGGAAGTCCAACATCCAGTCAGGCAAGTATTTCACCAAGTCGGGCTTCTCCATCGCCAACCGGTGCGCCTCTACCAGAGCGGCCTCCTTCAGCCGAACACTGGACGCTTCCTTCCACCAATCGTGGCAACATCCCAAAGGAAAAGAAAACTGTTGCAGCTCCACCTCAAAAGGATCGTCTGCTGGGTCCATTTCGGGTTGGGTCATTCTGTCACGGTCGAGTGAAGGAAGCAGGACCCAAATGCAGATAACTTTAGAGAAACCCTTTATTATAAGGATAATGCCAAGATACGGAACACTCACCGGTGAACTCCGTCACCAACAAACAACGACCCAACACTGAACACAGACAGAGACAAGACTAAATACAAGAAGGGGTAATCATGACAACGAGAAACAGCCGGGCAGGGGAGGAGAAACACAAGGACAACAGGTGAACACAATCGGGTAATCAGGGAGGGAAACAGACAGAAAGCAGACAGGCAGGAAACGGGGGTGAACACTTAACACAATAAGACAGGAAACCCAAAGACAAGAAAAACACCAACACAGACAAAACTACAAGCGTGACATAACATGTGCATTGTGACAGTTATAGATGCCATTGCTCCAACTAAGGTAAAGGAAGTGTCTGGCAAGAAAATATCTCCATGGAGAAAGGCCATGACCGTGAAAACAGAAAAAAGAGAATGTCGAAAAGCTGAACGCAGGTGGCGAAAAACAAATCTCCAGGTTCACTTTGAAATCTATAAAGAGAGACTTGGCCTTTATAATTTGGAATTGAAAAAAGCACGACAATCATTCTTCTCTGACATCATTACCAAAAACAAAAACAACGCACGTGCCTTGTTTGCTACCGTCGACAGACTAACTAACCCCCCAGTGTCAGTAGCCTCTGAATTTCTATCCACCAGGGCGTGCAATGATTTTGCCTTTTTCACTGACGATAATCAGAAAATCAGACAAGCAGTCAGTGCCTCTGCATCAGGAACAGCAAATGTGTTTTCTCTGTGTCCACCTAACATCAATTCAGACACCATGACACAATTCCATCAGATTAATGATAGAAACCTAGAGGACATTATACAACTTCTGAAGTCCTCCTCCTGCTGCCTTGATATTATTCCAACAGGATTTTTCAAAGATGTTTTTCATTGCATGGCCTCAGATCTACTTCATATAGTAAACAAATCTCTTCACTCAGGTATTTTTCCACAGGTCCTGAAAACTGCAGTCATTAAACCGCTCTTAAAAAAGAATAATCTAGATGCTTCAGTAATGAACAATTACAGGCCCATATCAAACCTCCCATTTCTAGGTAAGATCATTGAAAAAGTTGTTTTTCAACAGTTGAGTAATTTCTTCCATTTAAATAGTTGTTTCGATGTGTTCCAGTCAGGCTTTCGTCCAAACCACAGCACTGAGACTGCTCTTGTAAAGGTCTTTAATGACATCCACTTAAACACAGACAGTGGCAGAACTTCAGTGTTAGTATTATTAGATCTCAGTGCTGCGTTTGACACTGTTGACCACAGCATATTACTAGACCGACTGGAAAGCTGGGTGGGACTTTCGGAAACAGTTCTAAATTGGTTTGAATCCTACTTAAAGGACAGAAACAACTTTGTTTCTATAGGTACATACACATCTGAGTTGACAAATATGACATGTGGGGTTCCTCAAGGCTCCATCTTGGGGCCTCTTCTCTTTAACATCTACATGCTACCACTGGCTCAGATAATGAAGAACAACACAATAAGTTACCATAGCTATGCGGATGACACACAAATGTACGTAACAATTTCACCAGGAGACTATGCTCCAATTCAAACACTGAGTAAGTGCATTGAACAAATCAATGACTGGATGTGTCAGAACTTTCTCCAATTAAACAAAGATACAACTGAGGTAATGGTTTTTGGAGCCAAGGCAGAACGTATAAAAGTTAGCGCTGAGCTTCAGTCTGCAATGTTCAAACCAACAGATAAAGCCAGAAATCTAGGTGTAGTCATGGACTCTGACCTGAGTTTCAACAGTCACATTAAAACAGTTACTAAATCAGCCTACTATCACCTAAAGAACATATCTAGCATTAAAAGACTAATGTCACAGCAGGATCTGGAGACACGTGTCCATGCCTTTATCTTCAGTAGACTCGACTACTGCAATGGTGTCTTCACAGGTCTCACTAAAAAATCTATTAGGAAGCTGCAGCTGATTCAGAACGCCGCTGCTCGAGTCCTCACTAACACTAAGAAAGTGGATCACTCCTGTTCTGAAGTCTTTACACTGGCTTCCTGTGTGTCAAAGAATAGATTTCTAAATACTGCTGCTGGTTTATAAAGCACTGAATGGTTTAGGCCCAAAATACATTTCTGACCTCCTGCTAAATTATGAACCATCCAGATCTCTCAGGTCTTCAGGGACTGGTCAGCTTTCTGTCCCCAGAGTCAGAACTAAACATGGAGAAGCAGCGTTCAGTTATTATGCTCCAAATATCTGGAACAAACTCCCAGAAACCTGCAGGTCCGCTGCAACTCTGACTACTTTTAAATCCAGGCTGAAGACTTTTCTTTTTGTCGCTGCTTTTAATTGAACTTTTCATATCTTAGACTGCACTTTAACTTTTATCCATGTACTTTTTCTTTTAATGTTTTAAATTTAAATTTAATTAATTTTTCCATGACATTTATGAGAGGGACTGCTCGAAAGTAGGATATTTGGGATATCCATCGTAGCCAAGGTTTACGATCAGTTTTTAGGTGATTTGTACTGAGGAACAAGTATCACATCACCGACGGGTGAAAAATAGTGTTTTGGTACCACGGGGTGTTCAGGTAACACTTAAAGACTTTGTTATGGAACGCAAAGCAGAGTAGGGTGCTAGTACACCCTCCTGAGGGTCCGATTGTGGATGTCATGCGAGCAAAACATGGTGTAAACCGTCTGAAACTCCATGACATTTATGAGAGGGACTGCTCGAAAGTAGGATATTTGGGATATCCATCGTAGCCAGGGTTTACGATCAGTTTTTGGGTGATTTGTACTGAGGAACAAGTATCACATCACCGACGGGTGAAAAATAGTGTTTTGGTAACACGGGGTGTTCAGGTAACACTTAAAGACTTTGTTATGGAACGCAAAGCAGAGTAGGGGGCTAGTACACCCTCCTGAGGGTCCGACTGTGGATGTCATGCGAGCATAACATGGTGAAAACAATCAGTCTAAATCAACAATCAGGACGGAAATGTTCGGATTTCCAAAGGGAGGTTCTGTGAATAAATTAAAAATCAAGAACCGAAATAATTGAACTATTCATATCTTAGACTGCACTGTAACTTTTATCTTTTAATGTTTATTTTATTAGCTTTTCTTTTTAATGACTGATTTTAAATGCCATTTTCTTAATGTCTTTCATTTTTTGTTTTTCTTTTAATGTTTCTTTTTTTTTATCTTTTACTGTTTTTAAATGCCTTTGTCTGAATGTCTTTCATTTTTGTAAAGCACCTTGAATTGCCTGGTGCTGAAAGGTGCTATATAAATAAACTTACGGCAGATATGTAATATTTAATGCAGCCGGACCGTGTATTACAATGCCGTTATGTGATGACTTTCAAAGAGAAAAGCAAGCACACTCGGAATAAAGTATTATTGTATTTTTAAAAAACGTTTTCAGATTTCACATCACATAAACACCAAATCCCAGCATGCATTGCGGCTAAACCATCCAATCATCGAGCTGAGGATCTTGCCTACGTCTGTTTCCGGTTTCGTTTATGACCGATGTATTTTGTTACACACACATTCCTTCAAATTTAAATGTACATTAAAGTATTTCGTGAGGCCTTCTAACATGTTTTTAAATATAACTACGGTTGTAGTTGAAGAGTTTGTAAATTAACATGAACCGAAGCTGTTGCCTGGCAACTTAATCGCACAACGTCACGTCTGTTAATTCCACATTCACACACACACGGATTAACATCGATTTAATACATTAATGTAGCCTTTGTTTCTGCTCAAAGAGGTGTCGACCAGCTGGGGCAACAAGAAAATCGGCGTAATCGAGTGTGACTATTACAAAATAAATCATTACGTCGGAGTAGCATTTGGTTGGTATTTCCGGTTATTTCTCCACTGGTTAACATGGGGTAACAATACCGTGTAACTGTCACGTTTGAAATCGTGACATCTTCACGTCTCCCAGCATGGTACATCGTCACATGTTCACGTCTTGCCGTGATACCGGGTTGGACACATTACACATAAAAGAAATGTGAACAAATGATTACTGCAGATCAGTAAAAAGCAGATTAAACAAAGAAGTTTTTTATCAGTCCGTTGGTTTCTTTATGGCACGGCTGTTAAGGTGCGAAGGATTGAGAGAGACTGAAGTAGAGACGGAAACAACATGCCCTGCTCGTTCAATCCTCTCCGATCCAAAGTGGTCTGGCGCTCTCGTACCAAACAGGTTTAAGGTGTAAGGTATCCCAACAAATCAAGTGCATGACACAGAGGTCGCTGATGGCTTTGAGTAGCACCTCACACTCCCTCACACTCTAGTAAGTCAAATTAAATGCGTTTTCAGGGAGATTAGAGGACAGTGAGCGTCATGTTAGGTTAGTGGTAAAACGTCCAAATGAGTTTCTGATGAAGTTGCATTTATTCCACGAGTCACATTCCACATCTGTCTCTGTAATATAGGCATTGGTGGCTAACAAATGATTTAAAAAAAATACTCTTAAGAAATATAATCACATAACAAATAACACAAAATATAAAAAGTAGTTTAAATGTTTCATTGTCTGCAGACATAAGAAATACAGTTACGTGTAAATAACCATGTAAACCTTTGCACATGTAAGTGTTTAAAAAGCCTAACCCCAAAGTGAAACACTTCACATTACCATAACTTAAAGAGAACTACCATGATAATTGTTCTAGTAACTGTGTTTTGGGTTTCTGCTAGAACGCGTTAACATGCTTTCAAGTTAGAAAAACATTGTTTTTATTTAACTGTCTGAATATATATGTATTTTTCCTTCAAATATGTGAAATGACCCACACAGAGAATGTGGTTGTGGACATTTAAGAACATGATATATAATAGAGTTCACTTTAAAAACAAGACCTTATAATGACACACAAAATGAATGAAATGCACTCAGACCATAATATATATTTTTATAAATTATTTATTTATTTATATAGTTATACATAGTGGTGCACGATAATTATATTAGGAATTATGACGTCATCCCGATAAACCCGATAAAAGTATTAATAGCCCCGATAATATACAATATATTTCTTGGGTAAAAAAAAGAAAAGATCCTGCGGTGTGGGTGGATTGGGATGAGGGGCGCTTGTTTTCCACTCGGCTCCTCCCGTGTTGCCAGAACTGTGGTATTAGTGGTTTAGGAAGAGGGGAGTTCTTCACAAATCCAGCGCTCCCTAACTCGTGCCTGGCTGTGACGTAAATGGTGTGCGGCCGTGAAGCCAGGACAGCAAACAAACATGTCGTCGGTAGTATGGGACTATTTCAAAGTTTCAGAGGAAAAAAGTAGAAAACATTACATTCAGTTATAACTGCCAACACAAACATTATTTACACTATTACAGCCCGTCTACACTACAGCGTCGAAAGCTCCAATCTGCCCATTCACTTTCAATGGGGTGACGTCACGTAGCCGCGCTTTTTCGCCGAACTGAATTGTGGGTAGCAGAGCGGTCCGTCTCAGGCGACAGAAGTTGAACAATGTTCAACTTCTGTCGCCTGAGACGCCGGAGTAGCCAGCGCCAGCCAATCAAATCCCGTTTCCCAAAATCTGACAGCTGAAGCCGTAGCCAATCAAACCGCGTCTAAGCTGGGAGAGATATCCCGCCGTTCATTTTTATATTTAAAAAAAAGTCGGAGGAGAAACTAACTATCGCCGTAGCAAATCACCCGGTTTTGTATGACCAGACCCTCTTCACCTACCGGGATACAAACCGGAGGAACCAGGCATGGAGGGAGGGGGCAGAGACAGTGGGGGAAACTGGTAGGTTTTCGCCTGTTTGGGGAGTTTATATATATATTGCTCCCATAAAATCCCCGGGGTTTTTTGCTTTGTATGTCGGGGGCGGGAGATTCATGTGATTGGTTGTTGGTCGTGTTGCTTGAATAAAATCCCCAAGTTCCAGACACGCCCAGCTCCAAGCTATTTTTGAAGCTGTAGTGTGGACGCTCCGTTATGGCCCCTGTTGTGCCACAAAATGTTTGTAATGTTAACTACTGTAAGTTGGTCGAACGAATGCCTCCTCATCCGGAAGCTGACCGAGCAGCAGTCGAGAGGAGCCGAGCGCATCCGCGAAGCACACGTCAGAGTTCCCGTTAGCCGGCAAATCTAAATATCTTCGGTCAAAATAATTTCCCTTTAGAGCAATACCGCTTCAGTTGCGCCACTTATGTGACAGACAAGAAGAGTATGTGACAGACAAGAATAGTCAACTCTAATGTCCAACACGTAATGTGGAGAAAGAGATGTCCTGGATGGGTTGATTGTGCGTTGATCTGTTGGTAATGCCTCGAGGTTCCGGTGGGCATGTAAACAAATGCATAATGCTGCGCTATACTTTGTGGCCTCACCCGGTTGCATAGCAACACTTATTGTGTAGTTGTCTTTTAATAAGCAGGTGGTCATATCATTAGCTAGAACTAGCTGGATCTGATCGATATGGACATAAACGCGAGTGAAGTCTAATCTGACGGGAGAGAGAGATCAGCTGCTGCTGACGAGTCGAGACTCGACACGCAGCTCTGCATCACCACATGCAGCGGTGAGCGGAACAAAACACACACGTCAGGTTAGAATATCACACGTAGCTATTTTAATTACCTCTCAAACTACCGTAACTAGTTATAGATATGTTTAGTTTTACTGTCGGGTCACTCATTACTGATCCGCGAGCTGCATGATACTGGCATAATAGATTGCCCGATCGGGCAACCAGCAGGTGAGGCTTCATTGCTCGAGCTAAATACTAGATGGCCCCGGGCCATCGGGCAGTCCTTAATGTCGAGCCCAGAGTGCAATCCAGTGAGCCAGTGAGTTGGTTATTTTCTCAGACGTGGACTTACTTATCCTGGCCCTGAAACCAGTCATCTGGTTGAGTGTGGGTTGGGTCAGGGTGTGGTTCCTTGCACTCGGAGTCGGGCTAACGTCCACGCTAGCTGCTACATGCTTTGCATTTAGGTGATACTTTAGGCTTGATGTGCTGCGGTGATATGCACATTCTTTTTTGCATAATTTGCACACAACCGTGCTCTTATCGACGCTTCCATCCGTCCGTTTTTTAATACAAAATGTCCCATCCACGGGGCCGACCAAAGCGGTCTCATCAGCTTGTTCGTTCATGTTTGACTATTGTTCACCGTGGTTTGTTGTTGTTTGAAGTCCCATGCTGAAGTCATGAACGTTAGTTGGTGCTCCAGTATAATCGGTACGCCTGAAACTCGTCCAGTGAGAAACGTTCCGCTGTGCAAAAATAAGTGCGATTAAAATGCGTACATTTTTTTAACGCGTTAATTTTTGTGTAATTAATTCATCTTAATTAACGCGTTAAAGTCCCGGCCCTAATATATATATATTATATTATTATCGGTTATCGGTATCGGTCTTGAGAAGCAGGAAGTTATAGGTATCGGTTTCAAAAAACCAATATCGTGTATCCCTAATTATACAAATTATTTACAGTCGTTCCCAGAGAGCAAGCCGGCCGACTCATCTCCAAATATGATGTTAAAAATATGAACTGTCTGAAAATAAATTCTAAGTTTAAAAAAGATATATATATATGAGCTGTCTGATCCGCGGCCAACTCAGAGCGAGGACTTGGAGATGAGTTCTGACTGGCCTGGTAAAGATTCAGAGGCGACGGCGGCGAGGAAAAACTCCCTTTTACAGGAAGAGACCTCGGGAGGAACCTGGCTCTCTGGGAGAAGCCCCTCCTCCTGAGGGCCGGTGGAGAGGGGGGGTCCTCTCTCTGCTGCGGGCCCCATCATCTGCTGGTCCTCCATCTGCAGCACCTGCAGAAGCAGAGGGAGAGACCTACCTGTGTGGTCCCACGTCGCTGCCCGCCTCCTGATCCCCGTCCTGGCCCTCAGTCCCCCCCTCCCCTGGGGAGAGACTGAGGGGAACTCACACTTACCTCTTGGTCCCCCGTAACCCCTCACCTGGGCTCGTCCTCAGCCCGCCTCCATCCCCCGCCGCCCCTCTACAACTGAGAACACAGAACACTCAGAGTTGTGTTGTGAGCAAAGCTGGAAACAGCGTTTCATCCTCGGCCCGCTCACCTGTCTCCTCTGGTAGAAGAGGATGAAGGCGGTGTCTCTCCTCTCCTGACACACAGCCTCCCCGGTGGTGCGAGTGACCTGCGCATCGTTGCAGGTCAGCCATCTGTCGGAGGGGTCGTCAAGCCCCGCCTCCGGATGGAGAACGTCGCTGATGTAGTGTCCTGACGGGAGACAATGCACTGTTAGGTCAGAGGTCACACATACTGGGGCATATTAGGGTTATTTGAGGTCAACATATATTAATATGGGGAGGGGGGTATTCATTCATATCCTGCATTTAAAGTGAAGTCAAGAGAAGAAAGCTCACAGACCTACCAGAACAAAATCAAAGTTGTACATTGTCGTAACAAACATTAAAAAATAAACAAGAAATAAAGTCTTACCACTGCTTGTATTGTTCCCCAGGTGGTTGATGATGCTCACCAGGCTGTACCACCCAGTATCCTGAGAGGGCACAGTGCCAACAGTTAGCCACACACACTTTACACAGCAGCTACACACACACACACACACACACACACACACACACACACACACACACACACACACACACACACACACACACACACACACACACACACACACACACACACACACACACACACACACACACACACACACACACACACACACACACACACACACACACACACACTGTGCTGTTGTTACCTCAGTAGAGGACACCATCAGCTCTCTGAAGATGGTGACCGGGTCGCTCAGCTTCACCAGCTGCATGCTGGGAGTGAAACAGATGCGCCTCACGTGCAGGATCAGAACTCTGTGGAAGACAACCAGACGGACTGTTAGGAGACACTTTTAAATCAAACACGTGTCAGCACCGTGAAGCGGTTCACTCACTTTGGCAGCGTCTTGAAGGCCGGCTGCTGCACGGATCTGTGGGAGCCGCAGTCACACCTGAAGTCCAGCTCCGTCTCCTGGACACACATGCTGTCAGATACTGTACACACAAGGACTGTGTGTGTGTGTGTGTGTGTGTGTGTGTGTGTGTGTGTGTGTGTGTGTGTGTGTGTGTGTGTGTGTGCGTGCGTGCGTGTGTGTGTGTGTGCGTGTGTGTGTGTGTGTGTGTGTGTGTGTGTGTGTGTGTGTGTGTGTGTGTGTGTGTGTATGTGTGTGTGTGTGTGTGTGTGTGTGTGTTACCATGAGGTAGCTCTGCAGCATGTCCCCCACTGAGGCTCCAGGCAGCAGCTTGAGTGACAGGTTGGTGTAGTCCTCCTCACGCGTGGACCCGGCTCCACAGCTGCACGTTAGAGGGACAGCACACAGTGAGCTCACAGCACCACGTGGACCACCTCCAGGCCATCAGCTCAGAGCTCAATATGACGTCTCAAGAAACACACTTTGAATTTCTGTACCGCTACAAATACACTCACACTGCGCATCCACTGCCCTCTCCTGATTGGCTGAGTGGAGCTCACTATTGAGGCTCCGTTATATCAGTAGCAGCGACTGAAGGGAGTGATTCACTTTGTTACTGTAAGCTAACGGAGGCTAATTCACTAGCATTAGCTAATGCTAATTCACTAGCATTAGCTAATGCTAATTCACTAGCATTAGCTAATGCTAATTCATTAGCATTAGCTAATGCTAATTTCTTAAATTGTTACTAAAGATATACAGATTAGATATTAGTGGACCTTATTAAACGTATTGTTTGCCGCTAGCTCAAGAAGTCATGATGTGATTACACGGAGAAGCGTATTTCTGACATGAACCCAGAAGTCACAGAGCAGTCAGGGAGATGACGGTCTGTGCTTCGCTGCGTGCTCTTACCTCCTGCAGGTCCTGGTGTTCTGCATCCTGAACACCAGGTGGTCCTCCACGGGGCATCTGTAGACCCTCCCTAGGCGGGCAGCGATGTCCTGCAGCTGGGGGGCCACACCCCTCATCTGGTCCAGGACGGTGGTGAGGAACTCGTGAGCGTCCTGAACACACAGAGACACGCGGTTAGACGCGTCAGGAGGAGGGGAACAGAGAGAAGCCAGGTGGACGACTCACTTGCTGGCGGTTGTTTCTAAACTCCGGAGCCCGGACCGAGAGGGCCTTCTTGAACAAGAGGAGGACCCAGCATTTGAGGGTGCGGTCAGCAGAGCGGTGACACCCCACGATGTTCATGAATCTTCTGCAGAGGGATGATACATGTTGATGTTATAACGTGTGGACCAACCGAGAAGGACCTCACACAGGAGCAAGCTGAGAATGTGTGTGAGTGTGTACCTGATGACTTGGGCCTCCGGCAGGTGGCTCCACACCTCCTGCTGCTGGCTGAGGTCTCCGATGAAGCCCTTCAGCGTGAGGAGGCCCTGCAGGCTGGAGTTCATGTAGCACAGATTGCCCGGGTTCGGAAACCTGACGTCAACATGCAGAATTCATTAGCCAATACTCACAGGACATGGAGAGGGACAACACGAGCAGCTATCATTTCATTTCTCATCAGGCTCGGTTCTCACAAAATACTATCTTTAAACAAAATAAACACTGCATTTGAATAAAACGTCTTTGTTGTCATTGTCAGCAATTCAGTACCAAGATGACAAAAATCCACAGATTTGTGTCGTGTGTGTTTTCAGCAGATCTACTCACCCGAGCCAGTCCTGCCTCCCACCGCGGACCCCCTCGTTGACGGGGACATAACGCTCTCCCTTCCTACAGACAGAGAAACACATACGGTCAGGAAACATGAGGCATACGACTGCAGGAACATGAAGTCTCGTAAACACATTTAGCATCGGTGCTAAAGTATGTGGACATTGTTCAAGATCAGTGTCATTCTACTCTGATAGAATCTGTAGCGGTCAGATTAACGTTGTGGAGACTGAAGCGGCCACATTCCAGATGGTTCTTCAACATGTGTTGATGTTGTTTTGAATGAAACCTGATTGTACTGGTGGACTTACCTGATGGGGGATGTGTCGTGGATCGGCACCGTCTTTTTATCCTCCTTCTTATTGGTTTCTTTCTTCCCCCCGATCACAGGAAGTTCCACCTTCTCTGTCTCTTCCTGGACCTCAGGTACCTTCGTCTTCTCTTCCTGGACCTCAGGTACCTTTTTCTTCTCTTCCTGGACCTCAAGTACCTTCTTCTCCGTCTCTTCCTGGACCTCAGGTACCTTCTTCTTCTCTTCCTGGACCTCAGGTACCTTTGTCTCCTCTTCCTGGACCTCAGGTACCTTCTTCTTCTCTTCCTGGACCTCGGGTACCTTCTTCTTCTCTTCCTGGACCTCAGGTACCTTCTTCTTCTCTTCCTGTACCTCAGGTACCTTCTTCTTCTCTTCCTGGACCTCAGGTACCTTCCTCTGGACCTCAGGTACCTTCTTCTTCTCTTCCTGGACCTCAGGTACCTTCCTCTGGACCTTAGGTACCTTCTTCTTCTCCTCCTCCTCTGCTCCCTGCTCCTGGTCTTCTTCCTCGTCATCAATAGAGGGACTGAAGCTCTGCACCTCAGTGACCTCACACGGAGCTTCTCTGGCTGGGCTGCAACATGGAGGGAGAAACAGATTGTCAGTGTGTGTTATTCTCGGTGACACACACAGTGATGTGTGTGTGTGAGATCAGGCTGCTTACCTCCTGTGAGGTGTGTGAGGGGTCTTCTGCTCCGTCCCTTCACACGGTGCGACTTTACGCTTTTTCTGTGAGGAAACAGGAAGTTCAATGTTACAGCGACACACTTCTTTACCACAATGTGGTGAGATGTGTTGGAGCCGTGGCAGTGTGCGACTCACCCTGAAGCAGGGAAAGATCCAGCAGCTATCACTTCCTGTTGGCCTCGGGCTGATGGACACACACAGCTGATTAATGTACTGCTCAGTGACGTGAGCGACACTGACATGTAACAACACTAGAGAAGACTTGGTTCACTACGAGCAGGCTCATGCTATCGGTGTGGGCCTGGGAAAGCCACACACGGTGCATTTGATCAAATAAAAGATAATATTTAAATAATATTTATAGATGTTCCTTTGCGAACATTGCAGTCAAGTTCAAATGTAAGCCGCTGTCTGCACCTGCATTACCACGAGGCATCAGGAACATTATTTACAACACTACGTGGAGTTCTTACAAATGATTCATAAAATCTTACTTCCCATTTCTAAGCAAGACTTTGAAGCATTGATCAAGACGTCTTAATATGAATCAAGGCTTTACATTCAATGGGGTGAACAACATGTGGAGGACCCGGTTTAAACACTACATGTTCACAACCAGGAGGGGGGTATCCTTACCTCGTCTGCGGTCCACTCTCTCCTCCACTTGTCTTCTGTAAAACAACATGAGAATAAACTGTCAGGCCTCTTTTGTTCACAGAGTCTTAATTCAAACCCTTAAAAGAATATAACTGAGTTCACATGGAGCTGGGCACTTCCTGGGAAACATACCTGTGTCGGTCTGAACAGTCGATAGATCCACGCGGTCCTCCCCGTGCGGGTCTCAGAGGACGGCTTAGCGGCAGCAGCAGCGTCTGGGACTCTGGAGAGACGGCACACAAAGGGTTAATACCTCTGAACACATGTTAGGAAGCAGCTGGAACTGTGAGACAGCTATTGGTCAGGAACTCAAACATATCTGACTAACATTCCAGAGAATTCGGGCCTGAAATAACTTTTTATATAAATGTTATTTTATAAATTATCCGGCAATTATTTTCTAGATTAACTTGACTACAGCTTGATGTGCGTGTCCCGAACACACTGCCCTTAGAAGTGCAGAGTGTAGTGACCGCTCTATTGGCTTACAGCATGTTTTATAACATGTGTTCTTTCTCATTCATAAACCATGTGAACAAAACATCTTAATAATACAAATAATAATAATTCCTTACATTTATTATAGCGCTTTATCAATGACTCAAAGTGCTTTACATATACACACATTCCACACATATCATACATGCAATGGTCAGAAACTGTGGACAATACCCACAGGAGCAAGTTCAGGTGAAGTGTCTCGCCCAATATGACACCACCTCACATCTCCTACATTACCCAGGTATTTGTTTAGTTATCTACTTTCACTTCTCTTACCTTCCACTAGAGATGGAGCACGGCTTGCTCCTGGTCTCCTTAACCTTCTCACTGGTGTTGTTCTGTAGAGGAGAAGGAGAAATAAACATATTTACACAAGTGGCATGAATACTGATATACGATGGACAGTTGTGCCTTTAAAATGCTTTCAAAGAAGATCAAAGCCAAACTAACATGTATCATTCGGGTGAACTAAATGGCTCAGAAAGTGTAAGACAAACCTTTCTTAGGAAATGAAACATGGCTGCAGTCTTGTGGTAGATACAACTCGACTACGGTGTGAGCGAACCTGCACAGAGTGAGTTTAGGTCTGAACTGGGTTGGTTCTGAGCAGCAGCCCGGTAGCTTCAGAAGGCGTGAGAGTTCTAGATTGGTAGGCCTGTCTTAGGCATTCTGTTCTAGAACACATGAAGGTGCGGAAGCCTGCCACGGAGTTCTCTATGCTTCCTTGCCTAGTAAAGCCCGTTTGAGCTGAATGGCCTCCAGGTCGCCTACGAGAAGTCTAACAATGTAATCAGGCCACATTAAGTAGACTAGCAGAGTTCATTTCATTTTCAGCTGAATATTGTCAACAAATAAATAAAAACATTATATATGTTTTTCCTCCAAAAAACTATGAAAACACTTTAATAAGCAACACTTTTGGGTAACGTACTCACACACTGTTGTATATTTTTTAGTTAATACCACCTACACCTTCCTGCTGTCACAAATATTCACTAACACCACTTAAAGTTGGGGGGGGGGGGGGGGGCTCTGTGGGGAGTCTGAAGGAAAGGGCAGATTCTTTTCGGTTGTGTACTTTCAAATTCTAGCGCACTCGAGCTGGTTTCTCCATCCTTACCGACCCCACCTTTAAAATAGTCCCTAATAATAAAGCATGATGTACTCCCGTAATGTTTTTTAACAACTACAGTGACCAGCTGTTTTGGGAAATTAGAGCATTTTTTTATTTTTTATTACAAATAGTAATAATTTAAGCTTGTTTAAATACAAATACATTATATATGAAATACTTTCCAGCCAGCCACAAAAAAACATTTAAACTAAAACTACATGTACATATATTTATTAGGGCTGTCAAGTTAACGCGTTAATAACGCGTTAACGCAAAAAAAAATTAACGCCACTAATTATTTTAACGCGATTAACGCATGTGTATTTTTTTTCCTCGGCCGCCCCGTAGTTTCAGAGCGCATCGAGTTTAAAATACCATCTACAAGCTGACGCTGACAGCCCCGCTCCTGCCGCCCGCTTGTGGCAGACCACACTTCCACGCTCACCGGCAGGCACCGACTGGCCATCGGGAGGACCGGGAGGGTGTGTGTGTGGCCCGAGCGAGCGAGAGAGAGACCTTACGTGCATTACCGTACCGCAGTGTGAACGCGGCTATTGTTGTTGTTAGCATCTGGTGCTAGCTAGCTGCGCTAACGGATATAAGGAGCTGTTTAAATGAAAACAGAGGAGCGCTCTATCCACACAACTGCACCGAGCACTTGACTTTATGCAGGAAGCAGACAGCGGGACATTGTACGAGAAGTCAGCACACTCATGATTGCAGCAACATGATTGCAGCGTCCAGGCAGCTCCCGTTCGAGCATATGCCTTGAGTTGCACATAGCTCCAACGATCCATCACACACACACACACACACACACACACACACACACACACACACACACACACACACACACACACACACACACACACACACACACACACACACACACACACACACACACACACACACACACACACACACACACACACACACACACACACACACACACACACACACACCATTTGTATTGAATGAGAGAGGTTCCAGGTTGTTGTGTTTAATATTCATGAGAATATTTGTCATTGTTCAAATGATAATAAACATTAGCATAAAGCATATTTGTCCACTCATATGTTGATAAGAGTATTACAAACTTGAAAAATATTCCTCTAAGGTACATTTAGAACAGATAAAAAATGTGCGATTAATTTGCGATTAATCGCGATTAACTATTTTAATCGACTGACAGCCCTAATATTTATACATATTTAACATGTATAACAATCATTTTTAGCCTTTTAATCTGTGCAGACGTAGCTTAGCCAAGGTTAGCTGAACACAACATACCTGTTCTTCTGAAATACTTTTCAGTTTTCATTAATAATGCATTCATTCATTAACAAGCAGTAGACAAATGAATTAAGTTTTAATACAAAATTAAAACGTTTTCGGTTAAATGATTTAACATTAATAACCTTTTTAGCTAACACATTAGCCGCGTTCACACTGCGGTACTTTTCCCACAAAGGTTCATGCGAACTTAGTTCATGCGGCTCTTTCGGCTCCCAAACGGCTCTTCAGTGTACCACATATTATACCTTTTAATTAAATCAAATGTAGCCCTGTTTTGACTAATTATATGTGTACATATATATCACTTAAATTATTCAATGCATCCTTTGTACTGAAGTATTCAAAAGTAAAAATTACATGTTTAATATAAATGATTTGCTGTGGCCAATTGTTTTCATTGCATTTACAGACCTGTGTAACTCTCTGATACCACCTACACAAGAGCCAATCACAATAAGACCTGCGATGCAGTGAACCAATCACCTTTGAGGGGGGGAACCTATCGTTGATTAAACACTATCCAGTGTTTCCCCTACCATTGTCTTGGAGGGGCGCTGCACCCCGCCAACGGAGCCCCGCGCCCCCCCTGAAATTCAAGGTGTTTAAAAAATATATATAATTATTTTTTAAATATATATATATATATATAGCACCAAATTGCAAATAATCTATAACTACTGTCACTTTTCACATTGAACATGTGCTCTTTTATTAAATAAACTAAACGTTTCATTTGAACTTGTAAGCTTAGTGTTTTTGACCCTAAGAAACACTGATGCATTAATCAATAACAATAATCCACAGCTCCTCTCTCTGCTCCAGAGGATTTAAAAAATATATATCCCAATGCCACACAAACGCATCAGTGACTAGGTTGAAATCTTGTCTCCAGAAAACAAAAAACTGAAATAAGCGGTATCAGTGACTGTGTGCTTGATGTGGCTCTTTGCAGTAACATAGAACAAATGTGGCTCTTAACCTCTGACTGGTTGGCCACCCCTGCTGTAGCCTATGTGCTATGACATAAATCCTTTGAATCTGAATCTTGGAAACACGTAATTGTTGAATGGATTAACTGCATAGTTAACATGTTGGCCCTCTATTGTCTTTTATAATGCACTCTTACATTTAAAACAACATTATTCAAAAGAAAGTTGAATATCTACAGACCTCAAAAAGTTATTTTATGTGTTTTTGTTTATTATTTTTATTAGGGAAGGAGATGCCTGAAAAACACTGCAGTGCCCACCATTTTGTATTTCACCAAAGAACAACAGCCTGGAAGCAAAAGCAGGGTGAGTAGCAATGATGAGGTAAGTGACACTCCTAGTTCGACTGTTAACAGCAATGAGGAGGTTGCAGATGGAGACCATGGTAGTGGTGAAAACAGTCTTGCTGCTGATCAGAGCAATATCATTATGATACAAGGCACGCCTGAAGAAGCCTTTGTTGTTCCACATGTGGAGCGTAATGACATTCCAACAGCCAATGCTTGTGAGGAGGATGTTGGTTTGGGTAGCAGCAGCCAACAAACAAAACAAATTGGAAAACAGACAGACTCCGCCTCTGTTCACTCTTACACTTGGGCTTTAAACTAAGACGAGTCATACTGAATAGTTTGTGCACACATTTCTAACATGTGATCTTTCTTTCATGTAGGACGCTCGAGGGAAGTTGCAACGCCTCGGCCAATGGGATGTCTTCTCCACGTGAAAGAGATTGAAGGCATCATTTATAACTTGAGACAATTTTCCAAAAGTTATGACTTGTATTGGCTTAGATAGTAATGGTGTCACGGTCGAGTGAAGGAAGCAGGACCCAAATGCAGATAACTTTAGAGAAACCCTTTATTATAAGGATAATGCCAAGATACGGAACACTCACCGGTGAACTCAGTCACCAACAAACAATGACCCAACACTGAACACAGAAGTCCAAAACCCCAAGCAGGGTGGGCGGAGGGGGTCCGGAGGACGGGTCTTGGGCTGACAGCCCAGGAACACAGCGGAAGACCAGGAAGGGGTCTCGGGCGGACGGCCCGGGGGGCAAGGTACAGTCCAAAAAGGGGGATTCGGGCGGACTGCCCGGGGACAAGGCAGAGAACCAGGAAGGGGTCTCGGGCGGACGGCCCGGGGTCAAAACAGAGTCCAAGGTGGGGACCATGGAGGACCGAAGGCAGCGGCAGGAAGAGTCAGGGGGCCGGGTCTGAGAGCGAAGGCAACGGCAGGAAGAGTCAGGGGGCCGGGCCCGAGGCCGAAGACCGCAGCTCTCAGGGGGCCGGGCTCGAGGGCGAAGACCGCGGCTCTCAGGGGGCCGGGCTCGAGCCGGTGTCGACCGGACAGGATCAGGAGGCCGGGCAGGAAAGCGCTGATGGGACAGCTCCGGAGATCGGGCAGGACCCGGTGTCGGCCAGACAGAAACCGGCGCCGGTCGGACAGGCTTCAGCAGGATCCCCCACGGAAAAGGACCAGGAGTTGGCAGGAACCCCGGCAGGAAACCATGGTTCTCCATTACCCGTGGTCGCTACGAGGGCCTGCGAGGTTATCCAGAGTCACCAAAGGTCCCAGGGCGCCCCGGAGAGCACACCGCATGGGTTTCGGATCTGATAAATGCACGAAGCACGGAACTTCACCGAAGGTCAGCGTTCGTTGACATCTATTAGGTCTAGACGTGTCACAGTCACCCAAGTAACGTTGAGCAATCAAGGGAACCATAACTGATTCGATGAGAGTAGCATGTTATGAAGTAGGGTCGACCATATATCATGTGGAGCCACCGAACACTGGTCCCCGGGGGAACCGGTGCCCGGAGCAAGGCCAATTGCCGCAGCTATGCAACAGTGGAGGGTTCGAGAAACAGTGTTTGCACCGCGGCGGAGGTGGGGAGGTTCCAGCCCGGAACCTCCGCCCCGCCGCGGGACCCGTGGTAGGACACCTGAGTCAGACGGTTCGTCTCGGTCACGCTTCATATCGGGCAGGCAGGAAGGCTGTGCTCCGCGGGGTTACCCCCACGCAGCACACCCTCCCGGCCATCAGAGTCGAACCCGCAGTTCGGGGGAACCGACCGCCATAGCACCGGCACGAGGCCGGGCCGGCGAAGGCCCTCCGATGGCGGGTCGCGTTTGCCATTCGATCAGTGAGAAATCAGGACTTTTTGGAGAACCAGAGAAAAGGGGTGAAAATGGGAAAAAAGTACCCCAAAATAGTGTTCCATAAGGCGGGTAGAGTCCCCTGACAACTCCCCCTACCTTCCTCCAGAGTCGGAAAAAGTCTAAGTTAACTTTTTGGAAGAACCATAGAAAAGGGTGAAAATGGATAAAATGTATCCGAAAATAGTGTTCCATAAGGCGGGTAGAGTCCCCTGACAACTCCCCCTACCTTCCTCCAGAGTCGGAAAAAGTCTAAGTTAACTTTTTGGAAGAACCATAGAAAAGGGTGAAAATGGATAAAATGTATCCGAAAATAGTGTTCCATAAGGCGGGTAGAGTCCCCTGACAACTCCCCCTACCTTCCTCCAGAGTCGGAAAAAGTCTAAGTTAACTTTTTGGAAGAACCATAAAAAGGGGTGAAAATGGATAAAATGTATCCCAAAATAGTGCCTCTTGAGGCGGGTAGAGTCCCCTGACAACTCCCCTTGCATTGCTCCAGAGACCAGTTTGAAAACTTAAAGTTTTGTGAGAACCATGATTGGGGGTCCTCCAGGCAACAATTTCATCCGATCCAAAGTGCTCATGAGGCGGATACATTCCTCCATGATTTCCCCATCAAGTGAAAATAGCTCGTTTTTTTCTAAGTGCTCTCAAAAACCGGGTTTCTGATTTCGTGCAGATGGTAGCTTGGAAAAGATGAATGAATTTTTTCAGGGAAATGGACAGGAATCTGTCCATTTCATCCACATTCGACGACCCCATTAGAAATGCATGAAATGGACAGGAATCTGTCCATTTCATCCACATCCACACGCTTCACTTGCATCTGGTGGATAAGTACTTTTCTCTTCAGGGACTTCAGGATGGCAACTACTTCCCGTTTGATTAAAATCATGTCGTTTTGACTGAGCCTGCTCCCCTTGCACGGTGTGTCGGCCATGTACTTGAGAAAGTGTGATATATTTTTGATATAGAAGTCGGAGGTCGTGACCTGAAGGCTTGACTTTATCAGGCTCCGGGACCACCCGCGTATCCTCTTGAGATCCCTCAAAAAGAGCCAGTCAGACAGGCGATTGAAACCGTGAGCCATGAAACTTAGGAACGACTTCACTCTGCTTAGTTTGGAGACTGTGTTTTCTTGGAGCCTCACTGGTGGGTCGATACCTACATAATGCTCCCGGTATCCTTGCAGATACTCCTCTGTGAAATATAAAACAGTACTTTAATGACAACACATGGTGTATCACAGAAACTGCATTTGTCACATATTCAACACACTTACCCATGATCCGTGGGAATGTGATGTCCCGCATTATATTTCCCCGGCCCCTGCCGCGGAACCAGGGGGAATGTATGGGAGGGGAGGTTGACGAGGCCTCTGTATGCATGGATGCAGGTTCTGAGGAGCTGGATGAATGTGTGTGAGAGCCAGTGGGGGACTTGCTGCAGGCGGGAATGGGAGACTTGCTGCAAGCGGGAATGGGAGACTTGCTGCAGGCGGGAATGGGAGACTTGCTGCAGGAGGGACCTTTCGACTTGGACAGCCTCGTTGGTGTCGACTCTGTTCGGGGTCGTTTCTTTAGAATGACCCGCTCTCGTTCCTCCCCATCGAACACGGGCATGTCCCCGGCCCGCTGATCCATCCTCTGTCGCTTGTGTTTTATCCTCTGCTGCAACTTGCAGCGCAGGGATTTCACCTCAGCAGCATATCTGTCCCGCTGAGCCCTCACTGTGTTTGCCTCCATCCTCCATTTCTTACAGTCCGGGTTGTCACATTCATTCACCGGGGACAAGGGTGGAGGTTGTGACAGTACATCGTCGTCTTCCACCATATCAACAGCCCAAGAGGTGATCATTTCTACCGTGGGGTTTGTCATTCGGAGTTCATAAAGCTCTTTCTTTGCCACTGTCATTTTCAGTTTATTTTGAACCACATGTATTTCCTCCCGGGACAGCTCAACATGGTCTCTGTCCAAGTGGCGATCCAGCCTTGTGCCGCGGTACATTGCATCCTGCAATGGGACAGGGATGGAGCCTAATGTTGGTCCGTCCGTTGGCGAACAACAGCAGAATTTTTCTTTCAACCAAGTTACGCACACCATGGTGCCTCTGCAGGTGCTTGCTCAGGGCGCGGTAGGAACTATTACAGATCGGACAACGGACCGCCATCCGACCTGTATTCTTGAGCATTTCGGTACCGGGAAATGTCACCAGTAGAAGGTATAGAAGCGTGGGTGAAAAAGAAGGAAGCGTGAAAAGACTGAAGAAAGGTGCACTCAGCTTATTTTCAAATCAGTGTTTGTTTTCATTTGCATCATCGTGCGGTGTCCCATTTAGGCACTCGTTAGGCGGACAGAGATCCCTGTCATCTCTTGGTCTTATCATCCAGGCAAGGCGGGGTCCAAAACTGGATGAAATTGACCAAAAAGTTAAAAATAAATACAATAATTCATCCATGGAAAGATGCATGAAAGTAAAAAAAAAGTATCCGAAAATAGTGTTCCATAAGGCGGGTAGAGTCCCCTGACAACTCCCCTCACGTTCCTCCAGAGTCTGGTTCTCCCAAAGGATACCCGACAGTTTCGGGTACGACAACATGGGGATAACAGTACCCTCCGGGCGCTCCGTCCCCCAGGGGGACGGAGGCATTGAACCCCTCGCACCTGCCCCCGGAGGAGGCAGGGGAGTCAGGTACCGGAGGGCGCACGGTGGACGACCAGGGCGAGGCCGCCACACCGCGCTGGAGTCAGAGTTCCGTGTGTTCGAGCCGGGTCCCGGTGAAGCGCAGGACGGAGCACCCGGCAGTAGCCTCCAGCAGACCCCCCCGCGCGGTTCCCTCGTCCCTCGGAAGAGGTGGAGAGGCGGAGGGGTGGGTGTTTTCATCTGCTGGCGGGTTGCCGAAAATAGTGGCTCGTTATTTTGTGACAACTCCCCTTGAATTCCTCCAGAAACCAGTTCGAAAACGTAACGTTTTGTGAGAACCATGACTGGGGTCCTCCAGGCAACATTTTAGCCGAAAATAGTGTATCGTTATTCCGTGACAACTCCCCTTGAATTCCTCCACAGACCAGTTCGAAAACGTAACATTTTGTGAGAACCATGACTGGGGTCCTCCAGGCAACATTTTAGCCGAAAATAGTGTATCGTTATTCCGTGACAACTCCCCTTGAATTCCTCCAGAGACCAGTTCGAAAACGTAACGTTTTGTGAGAACCATGATTGGGGGTCCTCCAGGCAACAATTGTATCCGAAAATAGTGTCTCGTTATTCCGTGACAACTCCCCTTGAATTCCTCCAGAGAACAGTTTGAAAACTTAAAGTTTTGTGAGAACCATGATTGGGGGTCCTCCAGGCAACAATTGTATCCGATCCAAAGTGCTCATGAGGCGGATACATTCCTCCATGATTTCCCCATCATGTGAAAATAGCTCGTTTTTTTCTAAGTGCTCTCAAAAACCGGGTTTCCGATTTCGTGCAGATGGTAGCTTGGAAAAGATGAATGCATTTTTTGGACGGAGGAGGGGAGGTCTCGTTTCCCCTCTCCGTTGTAAATTGCAACGGGGGAGTGCAAAAGTCTCGGGGGTCGTCATCCACATTCGACGACCCCATTAAAAATGCATGAAATGGACAGGCCGAAGACTTGACCCCCTCCCCCGTTGGCACTTAGCCGTTTTTCGAGAATTTCGAAAATCATCCATACTTACATAACATGAGACCCCAGACCCCCGGAATTAAGCACTCCCCAACGGACTAAACCCAGATGTTCAGACCCTCCAGAACTTCATGCCCCTGGTGACTCAGAAAAGAGGTGTATTTTGCGGTGCTTTATCGTCCGCTCATCGGCTCCGATATTCGGCCTTCTTCACAGCAGCAGCACCCACCCTCCAGTGGAGGGTATTCTCGTGCCCCTGGCAACACTTAAAGGTGGTGTATTTTGCGGTGCTTTATCGTCCGCTCATCGGCTCCGATATTCGGCCTTCTTCACAGCAGCAGCACCCACCCTCCAGTGGAGGGTATTCTCGTGCCCCTGGCAACACTTAAAGGTGGTGTATTTTGCGGTGCTTTATCGTCCGCTCATCGGCTCCGATATTCGGCCTTCTTCACAGCAGCAGCACCCACCCTCCAGTGGAGGGTATTCTCGTGCCCCTGGCAACACTTAAAGGTGGTGTATTTTGCGGTGCTTTATCGTCCGCTCATCGGCTCCGATATTCGGCTTTCTTCACAGCAGCAGCACCCACCCTCCAGTGGAGGGTATTCTCGTGCCCCTAGCAACACTGGTAAACATTTTCAAAAACTTCATTTTTGATTATTTTAACATATAATTGACCGTTTTCTTTACTTTTTTTTGCTTTCCACGGGTGGGGGCGCATTGCAGGCCGCCTATGAGCTTCCAAATTCGGCCTGGAACCTCCGCTTAGCATGCGAGAGGTAGCGGGATAGATGCCCGCATTCTCCACACAACTTTAGTATTTCATTTCAGGAAATAGAATGTAAAAACTGTAAGATTTAAGATATTTTCTGGATGTTCAACTTTTCCTGCCACCCTGATAGCGAGACCACAACGTCTAACAACGATTTCCTCACTTACAAGCAAACAATATGGTAGTTGGGAACGTGGCATTATGGAAGGACAGGTAGCCCACAACTGACTTGTCGAAACAAGGAGAGCATTCCGCCTGGTTTTTCCTCAACTGTCTTTTGTTCAGTTTACCTGGTGTGCTGAAGCCGAAATCGCTGGCTTTTTGCCATATTGCAGCAGCTTCATTGACCAAACTAAACCTTACTACGACGAGGATGGGATTCCAACCCACGCGTGCAGAGGCACAATGGATAGGCAGTCCATTCGCCTTAACCACTCGGCCAGCTCGTCCTGATTTC